>NC_047113.1:77325754-77625754 GCF_902500255.1 Thalassophryne amazonica | reverse complement strand
AACACAGAGACAAACACACACAGTGAGACACACAAACACACACAGTAAGACACACGCAGTGTGACACACACAAACGCGCACACAGTGAGACACACATACACACAGAGACACACATACAAACACAAACACGGAGACACACACACAAACAGAGACACACACACAAACACAGACACACACACAAACACAGAGACATACATACACAGAGACACACACATACATACACAGAGACATACATACACAGAGACACACACATACATACACAGAGACACACACATACATACACAGAGACACACACACACACACACACACACACACAGACCCACACACAAACATAAACATAGAGACACACACACAAACACAGAGGCACACAAACAAACAAAAACACAGAGACATACACACAAACACACACACAGTGAGAGACACACACAGAGACACATACACAGAGACACACAGTAAGACACACACACAGAGACACACACACAAACACACACACAGACCCACACGCAAACATAAACATAGAGACACACACAAACACAGAGGCACACAAACAAACAAAAACACAGAGACATACACACAAACGCACACACAGTGTGACACACACAAACAAACACAGAGACACACATAAACACAGAGACAAACACACACACAGTGAGACACACAAACACAGACACACACAGAAACAAACACAGAGACAAACACACACAGTGAGACACACACAAACACAGACACACACACACAAACAAACACAGAGACAAACACACACAGTGAGACACACAAACACACACAGTAAGACACACGCAGTGTGACACACACAAACGCGCACACAGTGAGACACACATACACACAGAGACACACATACAAACACAAACACGGAGACACACACACAAACAGAGACACACACACAAACACAGACACACACAAACACAGAGACATACATACACAGAGACACACACACACACACACACAGACCCACACACAAACATAAACATAGAGACACACACACAAACAGAGGCACACAAACAAACAAAAACACAGAGACATACACACAAACACACACACAGTGAGAGACACACAGAGACACACACACAGAGACACACAGTAAGACACACACACAGAGACACACACACAAACACACACACAGACCCACACGCAAACATAAACATAGAGACACACACAAACACAGAGGCACACAAACAAACAAAAACACAGAGACATACACACAAACGCACACACAGTGTGACACACACAAACACACATAGTGAGACACACAAACACACACAGTAAGACACACGCAGTGTGACACACACAAACGCGCACACAGTGAGACACACATACACACAGAGACACACATACAAACACAAACACGGAGACACACACAAACAGAGACACACACACAAACACAGACACACACACAAACACAGAGACATACATACACAGAAACACACACACACAAACACAGAGACACACATACAGGCAGTGTGACACACACACAGACGAACACACAGTGAGAGACACACACACAGAGACACACAGTAAGATACACACACAGAGACAAACACACAGACATACACACAAACACACACACAGACCCACACACAAACATAAACAGAGACACACACACAAACACAGAGGCACACAAACAAACAAAAACACAGAGACATACACACAAATGCACACACAGTAAGACACACACAGTGTGACACACACAAACACACACACACACACACACACAGTGAGACACACAAACACACACAGTAAGACACACACAAAGACATACACACAAACACATACACACACAGTGAGACACACAGTGTGGCCCACAAATACACACACAGTGAGACACACACAAACAAACACAGAGACAAACACACACAGTGAGACACACAGTGTGACAGACAAACACACACAGTGAGACACACACAAATAAACACAGAGACACATAAACAGAGACAAACACACACACAGTGAGACACACAGTGTGACCCACAAACACACACACAGTGAGACACACACAAACACAGACACACACAAACAAACACAGAGACAAACACACACAGTGAGACACACAGTGTGACCCACAAACACACACACAGTGAGACACACACAAACACAGACACACACACAAACAAACACAGAGACAAACACACAGTGAGACACACAGTGTGACACACAAACACACACAGTAAGACACACGCAGTGTGACACACACAAATGCAAACACAGTGAGACACACATACACACAGAGACACACATACAAACACAAACACGGAGACACACACAAATAGAGACACACACACACACACACACACACACACAAACACAGAGACATACATACAAACACAAAGATAGAAACACACACATACAAACACAGAGACACACACACACACAAACACACAGACATACACACAAACACACATACAGGCAGTGTGACACACACACAGACGAACACACAGTTTGGTGTGTTGTGTGTGTGTGTGTGTGATGTTGAATGTTAAAAAGAAAAACAAACTTTTTTGAAACAAATCTGTGAGGAAGACAAATTTAGCAGAAGATGGGTGGGAGGTCTTCGCCTGAAGTTCACGTCTTCTTTCTGTGGTCCACTCAAGCTTGAAGCAGTCTGTTCATTCAGAGCCGCTGCAGCTCCTTTGACAGCTCTCAGCATGTAACGCCGCTGCAGATCAATACGCTCTGTTGTCTGTGTTAAACTGCTGTTCAATTTTCAAATCTGCAGGATGTTAAAAGCTGGTTCAGGAATTTCCTTAAGTTCTCAGCTGAAGTGAGAACCTGAAGGCTGCAGCGTCCTCACCCAGCCAGCGGGCCTCCATTAGACACGTCAAAGACTTGGTGAGGGTTCAGAAGCTTCCGGAAGCTGCAGAGCAGCTCTCGACCTTTCAGACCGCCACTCTTTGGGTTCACAAACACCAGTAGGGGACAGACGTCTTCCCTCAGCTCGGTGTGCTGAGCAACAAAAAACACACACACAAAACAGGGAACATCCTTTAGACTCATGGACTGGAGGTGTGAGAGTGTGCCATGTGTCATATTGTGCTGTACTGTCATACTGTGCACAGTGTGACAGTGCAACAGTACTCACTAGTACAGTGTGGTCAAGAGTGCCATAGTGTAGTACACAGTAGTATAGTATTGTGTTTAGTGACAAAGTATAGTGTAGTACAGCGTGATACAGTATAGTAAAGTATGGTGTAGCAGTGTAAGGTATAGTGTGGCACTGTGTTGCACAGCATAGAACAGGGTAGTGCAGTATGATAAAGTATAGTGTAGCAGAGTACAATCAAGAACAGTGTGACAGTGTAGGGGAGGGTGGTGTTATACAGTACTATAGTGTAGTACTGTGTGATATATTGGTGTCAAAAGTGGTACCAGGATGTCCGGTATGACCATCGCTGTGAGCATCTTGTTGTTGATTGACGTGTCTTTAGTCAACATGTAGATCCTCTCTGCTTCAGAGAAACACGAGATGTGTAACGCCACTGCACCTGAGCACAAACACACACAGGTTCAAACCACGGCGAAACCAACACACACGGGTTCATACCATGGTGAGACCAACTCACACAGGTTCAAACCATGGTGAGACCAACACACACGGGCTCAAACCACGGTGAGACCAACACACACAATTTCAAACCAGGACAAGACCAAAACACATGGCTTCAAACCACAGCGAGACCAACACACACCCCTTCAAACCACAGCGAGACCAACACACAAGGCTTCAAACCACAGTGAGACAAACACACAAGGCTTCAAACCACGGCGAGACCAACACACAAGGCTTCAAACCACAGCGAGACAAACACACAAGTGCCCCTATTCTGTGGAATGATCTCCCTGCAGCAATAAAACAGTCAGATTCTGTAGAGACTTTCAAGACCAGACTTAAGACGCACTTATTTTTCCTTTCGTATGGCTAGCATACTGGCATAGTATAGTACTATGCTTTTTGCTCTTTTAAATTAATTTTATTAGGAAACGGAGCGGACCGCAGCCTCAACTTTATCTAAATTCTGGGTCTTTTAGTGAAGCTTAGGGCTAGTAGCCGGCGATCACCTTAGTATTTGTTCTGTTTTTCTTGTTTAATGCTGAAAAATTATACGTATTTGTTGTCTTTCTGATGCCTGATTCTATTTTTGTGTTGTTTGAGGTGCGGCTCCATCCAGAGATGGGTGTGGTGCCTGTTTCTGTAACCCTCCTGTCCTGTGCACCGGCAACATTTCCTGTATATTTGTATTGTCAATTTGTGTCTGTAGCATGGCCCACGCAGAGGGTCACCTCTTTGAGTCTGGTCTGCTTGAGGTTTCTCCATTAGAGGGAGTTTTTCTTACCACTGTCGCCTGTGTTCTTGCTCTGGGGGTTGGTAAGGTTAGACCTTACTTGTGTGAAGCGCCTTGAGGCAACTTTGCTGTGATTTGGCTCTATATAAATGAAAATAAACTGAAATTGAAAAATTAACGATAGATTTATTTCTTGGATTTGTCTGTTGTATACTTCCCCCTAGTCTCTGTGTGTACTAATAATGCAAAATGTTAGTATTTTGCTCTGTCACATGGTACACATCAAGGCTGTCCCCTCTCACATTTTGCTTTACATCTCAGAACCTCTTCCTCGTTCCAGGGGTGACTCATGGGACTACAGAACATAGGGTTGCGCTGTATGCAGACAATTTACTTTTATATGTCATGAATCCAACGAGTCATTTAACACCTACTATGACAGTACTCCAAAATCTTTTTCTGGATATAGTCTTAACAAATGAAAAAGTGAATGCTTGTCTATAAATGTAGCTGCACAGTGACTCAGACAAGCTGATCTTCCTTTGTATACTGATTCATTTTGGTTTTAAGTATTTGGGAGTGAATGTAACTGGTTCACCTCAGGCTCTGCGGGCTGCAAATTTTACTTCTTTACTATGCAATATAAGGTCAGCTTTTCAAAGATGGGCTAAATTACAAGTGTCTTTTAGGTGGGATTAATATTATGAAAATAAATGTTTTACCCAAGATTTTATATCTTTTTTAGTGTATTCTTCTGTTATTACCAAAAACCTTTTTTAAAATCACTGTCCTTACCAAAAACCTTTTTTAAATCTATTGATCACATGATTTCCTCATTTATATGAGGAGGTAAAATGCCAAGAGTACGTAAATCATTATTACAAAAATGTCTGCTCTGTGGAGGTCTATCTTTACCTAATTTGAAGTTTTATTACTGGGCAGCTAACATTCAAAAATACATGAACTGGGTTGGTAAGGTTAGACCTTACTTGTGTGAAGTGCCTTGAGGCAACTTTGTTGTGATTTGGCGCTATATAAATGAAATTAATTAATTAAATTAAATACAGCTTAGTATCAGAAGCTCAGTCATGTTTATCTCCCTTTCTCTCTGCCTTGTTATTTTCACCTCTCCCCATGTCCCTGTCTCAGTACACCGACAATCATGTTGTACTTGCCTCTCTTAAATTATGGTATCAATTTCAACTTCACTTCAAATGTATCTCCCGTTCTGCTCTTGGCCCTTCATATAATAATCACCTCTTTCCTCCTTCCTTCTTATGGCCCGGTCACATGGCACTTAACGAGGGCAACAAAGCCCAAACCAAACAAGAAATCTGGACTTTCGTTGGCATCATTTAACCTTCACGCAGCTTCGTTCCTGCAGCTGGCGCTTTGTCAGGATTTTTAAACTATCAAAAAATTTGAACGAATGCCACCGAAAACCTCAGTTCATCCGTATTTCATTTTTTTGCTGTTTTTGACGGGGTTTTTTTTATCGGTTGCTTATTTTTTGTAACATTAGCGTTTAGTCTGACTTCGTTCAACCAGCTGAATGTTTTCATACAGTACAGAAGCTGGTTTGTGAGCGCTGCTGCTGCATTCATGTACTGTCAGAAACTACAGGACAAACTCCACCTGTTTGCTTGGGTTTTTTATCTGGGTGGGGGGTCAGCTTCACTGGGCTCAGACACCTTATATAGGCCAGAATTAATCTTTTATGTGGATACAATTATTTATTTTACCAAAAATAAAATGAAAACCACGCTCCTGCCACAAGCAACTGCTGAATTTGAAACAACAAAAAAGTTGTGTAATTTCCGACGGTACTTGAACTCAGTGGCAGCAGCTCCTGCATGCGCTTATTATTTTTTATTAAATACAACAATATGAGTGTAGGAATGACAATCCAGCCCTTATGTACATGTGGCAACAGGTAGATGATTCAGAGGATTATATAAGAGCTGCCCAGGGTGACCCCACCTCACGCCCTGTAAGTCCTGGGATAGGCTCCAGCCCCCCACGACCCAATGTTGGATAAGCAGTTGAAGATGAGTGAGTATGATAAATGCTTATAAAATACAGCCTTTATTTCACAACACCTCATTTTGTGATTAGAAATCATCTTGTTGCTATCAGACAGCTATCGAGATTCTTTAACAAATACATCATAAATTAAATGAGTTCACAAAACAGACCTTTGTTCCGACACTTGTGTCAGTGCTTTCAGAAGGTCCACTTGAATTCGCTTCACGTTCTGAGCTGCGAGAGCAAAGTGAACAACTGAAGGAATGTTTGCTAAATACCCTCCGTGTTAAAGACGGCTCCATGACGGTGCTGATCATCATTTCCATGAAATCTGTCAAACTCAATCTCCTTCTTTTGCCTGACTAGTGACATCACATGAAACCTTCCACATATCCTTCTGCAGCAAATATTTCACCATCACCAAACTGGTGATGTTGTGATTTGAGGAGATGCAGAGGGGTCGACCCGTTACTGCCCTCTGCTGGACATACAAAACATCTCTTTGTATAAGTTAATCATTTTCATTTGGAAAAATTGATTAAGAAAAAAACAGTATGAATTAAGACTTTAAATGTCACAGTGACATAAAAACAATCTCATTTAATTTCTTTGGTGGAATTTGAGCTTTGATTGCACTGTGGTCAGGATTATATGTTTCAGATAAAAATGACAGATGACTTTAGACATGCTGTAAGATGCACAATGACTATAAGAAAACCATCTCACCTTGGCTGCTATAAATGTGGCTGATGGAGACCAGGTGAGCTGTAGACACAGAGGAGGTGCAGTTAAAATCCTGTTCCACACAAACACATCAGCAGCCTGTCAATCTCTATGATCTGCAGGATTATTAAAAACTCATTAAATCAGCCTCATAAAAACCAGTCAACAGCTTGACCTCACCAAAAACAGGATCAAGGGCCAGGACATTGCAAAGTAGCCCTCAATTTATTTTAATCAATTCCATTAAGTTTATTTGTACAGTAATATTCCTAATTCCTAAGAGTCAAGTCTAACCTCACTCAGTCCCAAAGCAAGAACACTAGTAACAGGGTTCAGGAAAACTCCCTGTCCTCAGTCAGACCAGACTCAGTGAGGCAACCATCTGCTTTGACCAAATTACCAACAACAGAACATTAAGTCCCTTCAGCATCTCCCTGGTTTTTCACTCAGGTTTGCCACAAGAGATCTGAGGTGGATCTGCATGCAATTGATGCTGCAAGTGCTGTGTGGACTGGAGGGAGGGACTCTGAGGTTTTCAAAGTAAAAACTGGTGTATGTCAGGGGTGTGTTCCGGCTCAAATACTGTTCAGTGCTTGCGTGGACTGTATGTTGGGCTGGGTGTTGGAGTGGTTGTTGGACGGCGTGTTGGACCAGGTGCTGGACTGGGTTTTGGACCTGGCCTTGGACTGGGTGTTAGGCTGGGTTTTGGACCTGGCATTGGACTGGGTGCTGGACCGGGTGTTGGACTGCATGTTGGAACAGGTGTTGGACTGGGTTTTGGAATGCATGTTGGACTGGTTGTTGGACTTCGTGGTGGACCAGGAGTTAGCCCAGGTGTTGGGCTGGGTGCTGGACTGGGTTTTGGACCTGGTGTTGGACTGGGTGTTGAACCGGGAGTTGGAATGTGTGTTGGACCAGGTGTTGGAGTGTGTTTTGGACTGGGTGTTGGAGTAGTTGTTGGACTGCGTGTTGGACCGGGCATTGGACCGGGTGCTGGATACCAGTGATTTGGGTGCTTGTGTTAGTGAGGAAAGGTTTATTGATGTTGTTTTCACAGATGATGCTGTGATCTTTGCAGAGTTGATGGATGCTTCGATTAAAGCACTTGAGAAGCTGACTGAGGCATCAGAGTGTCTTGGTTTCAGACGGCCCTGGATCAAGACTAAAGGCTGTGTTACACTCTGATGTACAGAGCAGAAGGATTAATTATGTTTTTAAAAATTTTGTCCGTTGCAAATTCCTGAGTTTTCCATGGACTTGGGGTGCTAATGGACAGATGATGTCACATTTCCATGGAGTTCTACGCTGAGCAGAAGGATTTTCCCAGTTTACAGACAAATGTTCTGCATATGAGCAGTGTGGTGCTCTGAAAGAATGACACTGGACTTCCGGTGACGTCATGGAAAGAGTAACAGGTTAGAGATGAGGCTCCGTCAACTGCAGATGTTTAAAGCCTTCAGAAAAGAAATTAATTGCTGAAGAAAATGTTTTCCACCTTGAGAACTAAAAGACATGGAAAACAAGGGACTTTGAGAGAAACAGACAGTAAATCACTGAGTACTGATAGTGTTAGCTTAGATGCTATTAGCCGCGGGGACCAAACAACGTGCGAGGTGGAAACGTCTCTGACAGACAAAATGCGAAAACTCTGCAACGAAAACACCCAGGGGCATAAAAAAACAGCAGACTCTTGAGTGTTTGGAAAAAGCTGTGTGTGATATTAAAGGGCAGCTGGGTGATCATCAGTAAAGGCCTTTGTGAGCTGGAGAGGAGAGTGAACGAGGTGGAGGAGGGGGAGGGAAGGCAGCGTCGTGTGTTACGGTACCTGCTCCATTGTGAAAAATAACTCACAGCTGTTTGTGACGATCTACAAAACAGGCTGAGACAAAATCACCTTCAAAAATTTCAAATACCAGAGGAGAGTGAACAAGGAGATGTGGTTGCTTTTGTGAAGGACTTGCTTCCCAAAGTGCTGAAGCTGCCTCCTAACCTGGATATTAAAGTCAAAAGAGCTCAGCGCTCACTCTAGTCCAGACCGACAGACCCAGCTCAGGGCTTGACAATAAGGCAATTTATGCACTGGCCCACAGGGCCAGTAGAATTTGAAAGTTACTGGCCCGGATGAAAATATCACTGGCCCAGAACGGGGGTAACCGATATGAATTTTTTAAATCAACACTCAGACATTAGAATTGGGTTTCCTTAATGCAAAAACACTTGAAAACAAACACAATATTCTTATACTACATGATAAAAACCTTAAAGTGAGTCAACTTTGAAAAAAATGTCAGTAGGTAACTGATAGGATTTTTTTCAACACTCAGACATTAATACAAAAATAAATTTATTTCTTGATCATTTACAAAATTAATATGTTAAATTTCATATACCAAGCTCCCTTGCTAATGTTGTCACCTTGGGGTGTCCACAAGGTCATACTGATTAGACTTTTAAACTGGCGTATGAAATCATATCAGATGTCTACCAGGACTTGGTATATTTATTGTTACTTGTCAGCATATTCTGGCATGGCCCTACAAGTTCCACAGAAGACAACCTCGCTCTCCTCATCACACTCCAGCCATGGCCGTCTTTTCTTCCATGAAGCTTGCCAAGTTTTCCTCACCCTTTTCTTCTCATATTCAGCATCAGCAGCCTTCCTCTTCTGTGCTTGTTTTGAGGGTGATAGCTGTTCTTTCCTTTGCTTCCGTGGTTTCTGCCAAGGGGCAGGAGGTTTCAAGAAATTCATAATATTCACTGCGCTCGATCTTGCTTAAGCGAAAATGATGCGTTGATGTTGAAGCGAAATTCGCGCCACATCAGAAGATGCTCCCGCAGACGAAATTCGTCTGCACTTCGGCAATGTTCCAAACATTGCGAAGTGGCGCAACATGTCCTGTCTCAGCAGCCTGTGAGCAGGACTTATGTCTCTTTTGTTCTTTATTTCACAATTATGACAAGAGTTTTTGGAGCGAGCAGCAGCCCCACAGCAGCGGGAGCAGTTTCTTTTTTTTAAATTTTTTTTATTGTTTACATGTGTGTGCGTGAACGGGACAGTTGGTCCTCAAACTGGGTCCCGCAGAGGCAGAAGGACCGCTGAAAACAGCCGTCATCCAGACGCAGCTCCTGCAGCAAATAATGATACTGCCTGAATTGGGAACGTCTCATGACGTTTGTCAGCTTTCCACAACAACTCGCGCCGTGTGATCAAGGTCCATCATGTTATCTTGACTGACAACCAGAGCCGGCGAGCTGAATGGAAGCTCCTCCTATTTGATGACGCACCGGGGCGAATTTTCGCAGCAAAAGCAGAGCGACACACCCGGCGAAGGAGGCGCGTCCGTTGCCACGCGACCCCCGCGAATTTATAGCATCTGATCGCGCCCGGTGTGAATGCAGCATTAGACTAATAAATTTGCCCAAAGCGATTTTAATTCTTACTGGCCCATACGGACCAGTGAAATATGAACTTCACTGGCCCGTGGTGGCCCGGAACGTGTAAAAAAGGCCACCGGGCCATCGGACCAGTGCTATTGTCGAGCCCAGCAGCTGCTCCTCCCGGATCAATCATCATCAGATTCCTCGATGCAGCAGTAAAGGGCATTGTTCTACAGCACGCATGGAGCCAAGGAAAGGTGATGTTTCAAGAGAAGATGATATTCTTTGATCAAGATTACTCCCCTGAGCTACAAAAGAAGAGGGCTAAGGTCTATGGAGTCGCCAAACAGCTTAAGCACATACAGGCAAAGTGCCTGTATCCAGCACGACTGGAGCTCAAGGTCGATTTGGGAGAAAAAAAACCTTTTCTATGCTGATGAACGCCGTTGACACTTTGAGGGAGCTGGGTGTCCAGGTAGAGTGTGGAGAGAAGGATCGCATCGAGGAGAGACTGACTGAAGGATGGAACATCAGCGCAAAGAGGAAGAAAAACAACCTGCTGGCGACATCAGATCTGAAGGCCGTGATGGAGGAGGAAGAGGAGAACAAGCAGCCTGAGATATAAGAGGATATTAAACTACCTCAGTGTGATTCTAGAATAGGGCTATTAATGTCACATAGATTATTGAGTAAGTATGGACAATGAATAAACTGAAGGCAATTACAGCTTGAAAAAAAAAAACAGGAAAAAAAAAGACAAACTTTAAAGTTGTCACAAATGGTGAACACACAAAACAATAAATACATCCTGACGTGGGATCCTTTATGTCTGCATGAGTAATTCACACTCACTAAGACCTTTTTTACATCTTTGTGTAACACTGGTCGTTATTGCACATTTTGTGGTATTTACCACAGAGGGATCAGGTCACCACGCTCTGTCCCATTACCACCGGGGTCAGACATGGTTACAGTTCATTTTCTGTGTCTGGTGGGAAATTTGGAAGTTCTGTTTTATGTTCATAATGTTCTTGCTTCGTTCTACCTGAGGTGAGTAATTAGTTTCATTTTGTTTAGGCTGATCCATCTGGAGTTAACTGTTTATATATTTTTTATTCTTTTCTAATGAGTGGACAGCACTATGTTGCATGAAACAATATAAATGCAGTGATGACATTACTCAACTTAATTACCTACAATATAAAAGGAATAAACAAGCCAATTAAAAGAAAAAAGATATTGGGACAGTTGAAGAAAATGCAGTGTTCCATAGCTTTACTTCAAGAAACACACCTTACAGAAATAGAACACCAGAAATTAAAAAGAGAATGGGTGGATCAGGTTTATAGTAGCTCATACAGGAAATGTAAAAAGAGAGGA
Source organism: Thalassophryne amazonica (assembly GCF_902500255.1). Taxonomy (NCBI): domain Eukaryota; kingdom Metazoa; phylum Chordata; class Actinopteri; order Batrachoidiformes; family Batrachoididae; genus Thalassophryne; species Thalassophryne amazonica. The sequence continues at coordinate 77,613,953 of NC_047113.1, read as the reverse complement.
GTAGCTATACTCTTTAGTAGATCTGTATATTTTCACTGTGAAAAGATTGATCAGGATGCAGAGGGTCGGTATATTATGGCCATAGGGATGATTGCTTGACTCAAAAAAATTATTCTGAATGCTTATGCTCTGAATGAAGATTGTCCACAATTTTTCAAAAAGCTTGCACATTTGGTCGCAGATAACTGCAAAGGTAATTTTTTTTATGGGTGGAGACTTGAACTGTGTACTGAATAGTGGATTAGATAAATTACCAATGTCTTCTAAACCCCAAACCAGAATGTCCAAGAGTCTATTGAATATGATGGAGGAGTTAGGACTGATAGATGCATGGTGCCATTTTCATCCAGATGAGTGAGACTTCACCTTTATGTCACAAGTGCATGGGAGTTACTCGCGGTTGGATCACCTTTTAGTTTCAAAAAGATGTACACCGGGTTAAAAAATGTGTGATTGAACCAATGACTATCTCAGACCATAATCCAGTTACAATAGCACTCGACTTGGGATTGGAGCCGTGTATGAAGTATTGGAGAATTAATGTCTCATTACTGGCAGATGTTGGTATAAGAGAAGAAATAAGGTCAGCTATACTTGAATATTTTGCTTTGAATGATAATGGAATGGTTTCACCCTCTGTGTTGAGGGATGCAGGAAAAGCCACGATAAGGGGAAAAATAATATCTATTGGATCAAAATTAAAGAAAGATAGACTTAAAAACAATTAGAATTAGAAACTGAAATCAAGAGATTAGAAAATGAACATAAACAATGTGGAACACAAGAAGTACTTGATAAGCTTAAAGAAAACAGAACCAAATTAGATGAGCTATTGACATAAGCCTGGGTCCCACCGAATAATGAAGGATGAATAATGAGCCACGCAGCATGTTTTCTTTGCTACGAGAGGGTTTCTTCAATTATCGTGGGAGTTTCATGGCTCTGAGTGGCGCTAATTTTAAGAAGTTCAAAATTTAGCAACAACAGCATGGCGCAGTTTGTGTACGAGTTACTGCGACGGCTTAGAGGCATTTGCGTGGTGCTTACGAGTTTGCTAAAAGCCCATTATCCATGCGCCTGGCACCTACGCAGGACCTGAGAGGCTATTTTTGGAGCGGTTGCCCTCTTGCGCACACAATTCCACCTGCTCTGTGCGCTGGACTCTATATAAAATAATTATTTTGTAGTGGATTAATCATTTTCTGCCAAACTTTGGATGCTGAAAACACTTCTGATCACTTGTGGAATCACAGAGGACTGTTTCATCTGGATGCTTTTTTTCCTGTCTTTACTGCTCCATGTAGACTATATTTTGAACAGCTTAAGGTAACTATTTTTAATGTTTTTTATAGCTTGATAAAAAAGTTCCTAGCTGTAAAAGTATGTCTGTTGTATGTAAAATTATGTTGATTTAATATCTTGTTAATGGATCACATGAGCTCCGCTGTGTGTGCGCACTAATGCACTGAAGCAGTGACTCATCATCACGCTTCAAACGACCATTTAGGAAGAACGCCAGCTCACAAAAGAGTGATTTTTCAGTCAATTTGGGACAAACACAAAGTTAAAATTTGGGTGACTGCGTGAAAGTGGATGTGTGTTTAAAGCCATGGAAGATAATAACTCCAGTGAAGTCGCTAAAAGCAGAGCAGAAGCTGTGTGGCAACACAGGAGGAGAGCGCGTAAAAGACTGATTTTGAAGACATAACACAAAGTTAAAAGTTGTATCATGGTGACTTGTAAGCTGCAGAATAAATAAATAAATATATATATAAATTTTTTTTTTTTTTTTTTTGGAAAATGATCCACAGGTGTATATAATAAAGCGGCCACCTCATTCTGTATGCAGAACGGCACCACGCGCAAAACAGCGCTTTTGCAGAAATAAACGGATGAACACAAAATTAAAAGTGATCACAGTGTAAAAATGACTGTGTTTAAAGTCAGGGAAAAAATAAAGCCAGCAAGCCATGGATGGATTTTAAGCCAATGAGACTGAGCACAGAGGTGGCTCTCCAGGAATGGAACAGCGGCGTGCGCGCAAAAGAGCGATTTTGCAGAAATAAACGGACAAACACAAAGTTTATAGTGGGATTATGGTGTGTGTGTTTAAGCCGCAGAAGAAATAAAGCCAGCAAGCCGTGGAGCCAGCAAGGAGCACAGAGGCGGCTCTCCAGGAACCCGTGGTTCGGTTCTAGCTGGTCTGGTGATTTACACGCAGCAGCCTGGCGCACAGCGCACAATCACGGACTGTACTAGAGCATCTATTTTTGGACTGCATTTAAAAAAATGTGACATCTTTAAATGCTGCTGTGAATCTGTGAATTGAAAACCCATATTTTAAAGGCACCAGGTGTGGGAGGGCTGGAGGTTTGGACCAAACCCGTGTCTAAACGTACGCCAACATGGCGTTATCATGGCGCTATCACGGCACTACGTGGCTTAGTGTGGCTGATGCGAGCCATTCGAGGCTCTAATGACAGGTCGGTCGTGGCTCACTAGAGGCTGCTACGTGGCATATGCGGGGTACAGAGAGGCACCTTCATAGCAGATACGTGATAGATGAAAACGTGGGTCATTCTTCGAATAATCGCTGACACGCCCAGGCGTGGCTCCTTCTTCATCCTTCATTATTCGGTGGGACCCAGGCTATACAAAGCAGAGGGTGCCCTTAGGTTCACTGATAGGAAATACTACGAATTAGGAAATAAAGCTAGCAGATTATTAGCATTTAGGAAATAAAGCTAGCAGATTATTAGCATTTCAATTACAAAAGGCGCAAGCCAGTTGTATAGTTCCTAAAATTAAACAACTTCACTCAAATAATGTTGAAACTTGCCCAAAAACAATATCAGACACCTTTATATAAGGGTCAACTTCAGGAATCAAAAGAGGATAAAATACATAATTTCTTTAAAAACCTTAAATTAGATAAATTGACAGCTAATGAAGCCTCTACATTAGTAAAACCAATTACAGCAAAAGAGGTGAATGAAACAATTGTTCAATTAACTTAGCTAAGGCTAAGCGTAAATTTGGTAAGATTGTAATTCACGTCGGCAGTAATGACACCCGGTTACGCCAATCGGAGGTCACTAAAATTAACATTAAATCGGTGTGTAACTTTGCAAAAACAATGTCGGACTCTGTAGTTTTCTCTGGGCCCCTCCCCAATCGGACCGGGAGTGACATGTTTAGCCGCATGTTCTCCTTGAATTGCTGGCTGTCTGAGTGGTGTCCAAAAAATGAGGTGGGCTTCATAGATAATTGGCAAAGCTTCTGGGGAAAACCTGGTCTTGTTAGGAGAGACGGCATCCATCCCACTTTGGATGGAGCAGCTCTCATCCAATTTTCTTAAACCCTCCAAACCGTGACTATCCAGGGTTGGGACCAGGAAGCAGAGTTGTAGTCTTACACACCTCTCTGCAGCTTCTCTCCCCCTGCCATCCCCTCATTACCCCATCCCCGTAGAGACGGTGCCTGCTCCCAGACTACCAATAACCAGCAAAAATCTATTTAAGCATAAAAATTCAAAAAGAAAAAATAATATAGCACCTTCAACTCCACCACAGACTAAAACAGTTAAATGTGGTCTATTAAACATTAGGTCTCTCTCTTCTAAGTCCCTGTTGGTAAATGATATAATAATTGATCAACATATTGATTTATTCTGCCTAACAGAAACCTGGTTACAGCAGGATGAATATGTTAGTTTAAATGAGTCAACACCCCCGAGTCACACTAACTGTCAGAATGCTCGTAGCACGGGCCGGGGCAGAGGATTAGCAGCAATCTTCCATTCCAGCTTATTAATTAATCAAACACCCAGTCAGAGCTTTAATTCATTTGAAAGCTTGTCTCTTAGTCTTGTCCATCCAAATTGGAAGTCCCAAAAACCAGTTTTATTTGTTATTATCTATCGTCCACCTGGTCGTTACTGTGAGTTTCTCTGTGAATTTTCAGACCTTTTGTCTGACTTAGTGCTTAGCTCAGATAAGATAATTATAGTGGGCGATTTTAACATCCACACAGATGCTGAGAATGACAGCCTCAACACTGCATTTAATCTATTATTAGACTCTATTGGCTTTGCTCAAAAAGTAAATGAGTCCACCCACCACTTTAATCATATCTTAGATCTTGTTCTGACTTATGGTATGGAAATAGAAGACTTAACAGTATTCCCTGAAAACTCCCTTCTGTCTGATCATTTCTTAATAACATTTACATTTACTCTGATGGACTACCCAGCAGTAGGGAATAAGTTTCATTACACTAGAAGTCTTTCAGAAAGCGCTGTAACTAGGTTTAAGGATATGATTCCTTCTTTATGTTCTCTAATGCCATATACCAACACAGTGCAGAGTAGCTACCTAAACTCTATAAGGGAGATAGAGTATCTCGTCAATAGTTTTACATCCTCATTGAAGACAACTTTGGATGCTGTAGCTCCTCTGAAAAAGAGAGCTTTAAATCAGAAGTGTCTGACTCCGTGGTATAACTCGCAAACTCGTAGCTTAAAGCAGATAACCCGTAAGTTGGAGAGGAGATGGAGTCTCACTAATTTAGAAGATCTTCACTTAGCCTGGAAAAAGAGTCTGTTGCTCTACAAAAAAGCCCTCCGTAAAGCTAGGACATCTTTCTACTCATCACTAATTGAAGAAAATAAGAACAACCCCAGGTTTCTTTTCAGCACTGTAGCCAGGCTGACAAAGAGTCAGAGCTCTATTGAGCTGAGTATTCCATTAACTTTAACTAGTAATGACTTCATGACTTTCTTTGCTAACAAAATTTTAACTATTAGAGAAAAAATTACTCATAACCATCCCAAAGACGTATCGTTATCTTTGGCTGCTTTCAGTGATGCCGGTATTTGGTTAGACTCTTTCTCTCCGATTGTTCTGTCTGAGTTATTTTCATTAGTTACTTCATCCAAACCATCAACATGTTTATTAGACCCCATTCCTACCAGGCTGCTCAAGGAAGCCCTACCATTATTTAATGCGTCGATCTTAAATATGATCAATCTATCTTTGTTAGTTGGCTATGTACCACAGGCTTTTAAGATGGCAGTAATTAAACCATTACTTAAAAAGCCATCACTTGACCCAGCTATCTTAGCTAATTATAGGCCAATCTCCAACCTTCCTTTTCTCTCAAAAATTCTTGAAAGGGTAGTTGTAAAACAGCTAACTGATCATCTGCAGAGGAATGGTCTATTTGAAGAGTTTCAGTCAGGTTTTAGAATTCATCATAGTACAGAAACAGCATTAGTGAAGGTTACAAATGATCTTCTTATGGCCTCGGACAGTGGACTCATCTCTGTGCTTGTTCTGTTAGACCTCAGTGCTGCTTTTGATACTGTTGACCATAAAATTTTATTACAGAGATTAGAGCATGCCATAGGTATTAAAGGCACTGCGCTGCGGTGGTTTGAATCATATTTGTCTAATAGATTACAATTTGTTCATGTAAATGGGGAATCTTCTTCACAGACTAAAGTTAATTATGGAGTTCCACAAGGTTCTGTGCTAGGACCAATTTTATTCACTTTATACATGCTTCCCTTAGGCAGTATTATTAGACGGTATTGCTTAAATTTTCATTGTTACGCAGATGATACCCAGCTTTATCTATCCATGAAGCCAGAGGACACACACCAATTAGCTAAACTGCAGGATTGTCTTACAGACATAAAGACATGGATGACCTCTAATTTCCTGCTTTTAAACTCAGATAAAACTGAAGTTATTGTACTTGGCCCCACAAATCTTAGAAACATGGTGTCTAACCAGATCCTTACTCTGGATGGCATTACCCTGACCTCTAGTAATACTGTGAGAAATCTTGGAGTCATTTTTGATCAGGATATGTCATTCAAAGCGCATATTAAACAAATATGTAGGACTGCTTTTTTGCATTTACGCAATATCTCTAAAATCAGAAAGGTCTTGTCTCAGAGTGATGCTGAAAAACTAATTCATGCATTTATTTCCTCTAGGCTGGACTATTGTAATTCATTATTATCAGGTTGTCCTAAAAGTTCCCTAAAAAGCCTTCAGTTAATTCAAAATGCTGCAGCTAGAGTACTGACGGGGACTAGAAGGAGAGAGCATATCTCACCTATATTGGCCTCTCTTCATTGGCTTCCTGTTGGTTCTAGAATGGAATTTAAAATTCTTCTTCTTACTTATAAGGTTTTGAATAATCAGGTCCCATCTTATCTTAGGGACCTCGTAGTACCATATCACCCCAATAGAGCGCTTCGCTCTCAGACTGCAGGCTTACTTGTAGTTCCTAGGGTTTGTAAGAGTAGAATGGGAGGCAGAGCCTTCAGCTTTCAGGCTCCTCTCCTGTGGAACCAGCTCCCAATTCAGATCAGGGAGACAGACACCCTCTCTACTTTTAAGATTAGGCTTAAAACTTTCCTTTTTGCTAAAGCTTATAGTTAGGGCTGGATCAGGTGACCCTGAACCATCCCTTAGTTATGCTGCTATAGACGTAGACTGCTGGGGGGTTCCCATGATGCACTGTTTCTTTCTCTTTTTGCTCTGTATGCACCACTCTGCATTTAATCATTAGTGATCGATCTCTGCTCCCCTCCACAGCATGTCTTTTTCCTGGTTCTCTCCCTCAGCCCCAACCAGTCCCAGCAGAAGACTGCCCCTCCCTGAGCCTGGTTCTGCTGGAGGTTTCTTCCTGTTAAAAGGGAGTTTTTCCTTCCCACTGTAGCCAAGTGCTTGCTCACAGGGGGTCGTTTTGACCGTTGGGGTTTTACATAATTATTGTATGGCCTTGCCTTACAATATAAAGCGCCTTGGGGCAACTGTTTGTTGTGATTTGGCGCTATATAAAAAAATTGATTGATTGAATTAAGAAATAATGTCACCAGGGATAGATGGGTTCACAGGACAGTATTATAAAGTGTTTGTTAATGACCTCACTCCAATATTATGTAAACTATATAATTTTGTGTTAAATTCAGGGAACTCCCAAAAATCATGGTCAGAGGCTATCATCACAGTCCTGCATAAAGAAGGAAAAGATCCAATGCAGTGTTCTAGTTATCATCCAATTAGCCTCTTGTGTGTGGACTATAAAATATTAACATCTAGTTTAGCAACTAGAGTACAAAAATATATTAAGAAATTTAAAAAACCAGATCAGACAGGGTTTACTTCAGGTGGCCAGGTGACAAATAATATAAGGAGAGCATTGAACCTGCAGTCACTGATGGCAAAGGATGTACAAACATCAATGCTTCTCAGTTTAGATGCTGAGAAAGCATTCGATTGGGTAGATTGGCAATTTCTAGAACAAACATTAATTGAGATGGGTTTTGGTGAAAAATTTAGTAGTTGGTTTAGACTGTTATACAAGAACCCCAAATCAAAAATTAGAGGAAATGGACATTGCTCTGACTTTTTTGAAACAGAGAGAGGAGTGAGACAAGGTGACTCTCTCTCACCCATCCTCTTTGCCCTCAGCATCGAGCCCCTTGCGGAGGCAATACGACAAAACGTTCAAATTGAGGGGATTGAGGATGGTGGGGGGAGAGTTCATAAAATTTTCCTTTTTGCTGATGACATCTTGCTTTTTATAAAACATCCTCTTACTTCAATACCTCAACTCATGCAGTGCTTAAAAATTTATGGAGACATCTCTGTATATAAAATTAATCAAAATAAATCAGAGGCTATGATGATATCAGGAAGGTGGCCGGATCAACTTAACAAGATGGTGTCATTTCACTGGGCTAAACAGGGATTTAGGTATTTAGGAATTAATTATTATATTTAGGAATTATTATAACACTCCTTCCTTCAGGGTGGTCCTCCTGGAAATCCTGTGAGCACGTTCGATCACCAGCTGTTTTCCAAAAAAACAATCAGTGCTTCCTTCTCCACATTTTCAGGTAAACCATACACACGAATGTTGCACCTGCTACGGTCCTCTAAATCAGCAAGCTTTATTTATGAGCCCTTTAGCTTCTCCTGCGTCTTTGAAAGGGCAGAGAAGTTTTTCTCCATGCTGCTTTTCCGGCTAGCAATCTCTCCCTCCGTTGTTGTGACTCTGGTTGTTAAAGATTTTATATATATATATATATATATATATATATATATTTATCACTGTTAAACATTTGTTCCTTTGTCTTTGTTCTGATGAAACGTTATTGAGCTGTTTTGCACCTGTCTTAACGCAACCCTGAGAATGTACTTGTTATTATTACACTGATAGCTCAACTTTGTTTTTGTAGCCACTAACGACTGGGAGTGAAGCATGCTGGGGTCAGGCTGAACTGGGAGTGAAGAGTTGGAGGTTGTTTTTGACTGTTGTAAATTTATGACCTTGTTTTGTGCAGTACAGGAACATTCCAAGCAGATGAAGAACAGATGATAAGTACAACAGACGAGCCTGCAAGAATAGGATGTGCTGACCTCCATTGATAAGATTAAACAAAAGTTTCTCCACGCAGCTGCAATCATTAGTATACGTGCCATAAGATGTTCTGTTTTACGGGAAGAAACTTGTCTTGCGATGTTTCCCCCCACCCTTAGGACAAGTTTCACAATGTGGGTAGGGCTTTCTCCTAATAAAAAGAGTGAGCATGCGCAGCAGTCCTCAGTGCTCTCAGTGGTACTACATGTACGGACTGTCTGCACTCCTCGCAAGCTAAATTTGACTTTCTGTCTCACTGGTGTTTCTTGACTCTGTTTGTCTTGTTAAAGGTTTTAGGAATGTTTGGAGGAGAAAATACCCAACACTGACTGGGGGCTCGTCCGGGATCTCAACAACACCGGAGGTGTCCGGCGGAGGTCGTCAAGTCCAGACGAAAATCCTTGGCCAAGGTCCGATCGATTGATCGTGTCTGCAATTGTCGACCGCCGTTGGCATCGTCTGGTTGACGAGATTTTCCCGAAGAAGACAGGCAGGAAGTCGAGTCACTGAGTAGAATTTCTTTGTAAAAGTACTGAATGAGTGGTGATCAGATCACATAAAACAGTTAAACTCCGTAAGCGATGGCGTGGAATCGTCTGTTAATGTAACACAGTTAAACTCCGCGGGGAGGGCGGACTCCTCTACGATGGCGAGGAACGCACGTAGTTAAATTCCGAAGGAGGGTACGGACTCCTCTGTTTTAATACGTAAAGGAAATACCGGGTAGAAATACGTGCACAAAGAAATACGTGCACAGTGAAAAGGCAGTTAAATCTCGCAGGGACGGTGGAGTCCCCTAATGCAGGACATTAGTTAAATTCCACGGGAGGGCGAGCTCCCCTGGCCTAAGAATACGCGTATGGTTATTAAAAGTGTTTCTATGTATTTGTGTAAATAAAATAACTGTGTGAAAGTGTAATACTTTGGACAACGTGAGTGACAACCGTGTGTGGAAGCAGAGGCAAGTGATTCCGCTTCCTACGGGGAGGTGAAAGGAATCAACCACACGACGGACTGTTGATTGTCACGTCCAAAGAAAGTGAAAACTTCAGATTTAGAACACCCTAGGTGTGCCCCCGTCTGAAGTCCAAATTATAACAACGAATAATAAAAATGGGGGGAAAGACGTCTAAAAAGAAAGACAATTTATCAACTGACGACTGGAAATTTATGGAAGCAAAAAATCCAAAAGACAACAAAGAAATTGGAGACCTGGATTAATGAACATGACTTTGACGGACGACTAAACTTGACCAGTATTCAGAAGTTGAAGGAGAAGCTGGAAAAAGAACATAAAGGTGATGAGAAAAAGAAGCAGAAAATAGGAGCAGACTTAGTGGCATTTTGGGAGGAAGAGGCGCAGAGCAGACAGAAAGGAGCAGAGAAGAGGAGGGTGGAAAAAGCAAGGAAAAAGAAAGGGGAAGGTAAGGCAGAGGAAGATGTAATAATTCAACATAAAGAACCTGAACAACCTCAGAAACCACCGACGGCTGGACCGTCGGCAACAACGCATTTGTACCCTCCTCTACCAGAGGATGATGATGTGCCGCCACCGCAGTATGATATGGCAGTGCGACCTAAAGTAAAAAGTGAAAAACAAGAAAAGCCACAAACACGCAGTCAGACAAAAACACCCACAGCACCTCCATTAGATGGGGAGCTTGACCCTGAGGGCACAGACACAGTAGCATTATTGTGTTTCTTATTTGATAATGGCCACAAAGTGAGTAAAAACAAAGTTCAGTTGTGTAGGGATAAAGTAAAATATTTAGGACATGAATTGTCAGCAACAGGGCGCGCTATTTTGTCTGATAGGAAAGAAGCAATTTTGAATGCTCCAAAACCACAAACCAAAAAGCAGATGATGTCATTTCTTGGACTGACAAACTATTGCAGAGCGTGGATTCCTTGCTATGCAGAGTTAACTAGTCCACTTTCAGATTTGATGTATAAAGATGATATTTCAATGTCAACCGTGTTGGAATGGAACAAAGATGCTGAGGAAGCCTTTGTGAAAGTCAAACAAACATTAGTGTCATCCACAGTTTTGGCACTACCAGATTATAGTAAACCATTCATTCAAACAGTTGATTGTAAGAATAAGTTCATGACTAGTGTTTTGGTACAAGTATATGGCTCAAAATTAAGGCCAGTTGCCTACTACTCATCTAAATTGGATGCAGTGGCAAGTGCTCTACCACCATGCGTACAAGCTGTTGTTGCAGCCTCTATGGCTGTTCAAAGTAGCAGTAATGTTGTTCTATTCCATCAGCTGACATTGAAAGTTCCACATGCAGTTTCTGCACTTCTGTTGCAGACAAACATGAGCTTTTTGTCCCCAGCAAGACATCTTTCGTGCATGTCCTTGCTATTATCACAACCACACCTTACGGTAGAGCGATGTACAACATTGAATCCATCCACATTGATACCTTTACCTGAGGATGGTGAGCCGCACAATTGTCTTGATGTAGCAACTGTCTGTATGAAGGCCCGTGTTGATCTTTTGGATACGCCCATCCCACACAGTACAATTGTGTATGTGGATGGATCCTCCACTAAAAATGCTTATGGACAAACACAATCTGGATATGCTGTTGTCACAAATTCAGAAATATTGGATTCTACTTCGTTGCCATCATCATTCTCAGCGCAAGCAGCTGAATTAGTAGCTCTAACTGCAGCTTGTCATTTATTTAAAGGAAAGGCTGTAACAATCTATACAGACAGCCAGTACGCTTTCAGCACAGTGCATGTGTTTGCAAAACTGTGGGAAGAGCGTGGAATGGTGACATCATCTGGAAAGCCGGTGACTCATGCCACTCTCCTAACTGCACTACTGAAAGCTGTGAAATTGCCTAAACAAATTGCTATATGCAAATGTGCAGCTCACACCAAAGGCTCTGACAGTGTTTCAAAAGGAAATGATTTCGCTGACAAAACCGCAAAGGCAGCAGCAGCTTTTTCTATTTTTCTCCTACACGAAACCTCTCCGGATTTGCATTTAGGTCACACACTGCTTGCTGACATGCAACAGCAGGCAACTGAAAAATAAAAACAAATGTGGTTAAACAAAGGAGCTACATATGCAAACCACTTGTACTTATGACCACAAAAGAAACCCATATTGCCAAAATATATGTTTAAATGGGCAGCTATCATGAGCCATGGCATGACGCATGTCTCATCAGGGGGTATGTTATCGCAATTACAATCTATTTTTTGTCTTTATGGGTTCGATGCATATGCAAAACAGCATTGTAGAGCGTGTATGACCTGTGCAAAACACAACTCACAGGGTAATTTGAGACCCCAAAGAGGCAAATTTCCAACACCACAATACCCCTTTCAAGTGATCCACATGGATTATATACAGTTGAGTAAACATGAAGGGAAGGAATTTTGTTTAGTCGTAATTGATGCCTTCTCAAAATGGGTAGAATTGTTCCCCACAAAACATGCAGATGCACTTACAGTGGCTAAAGCACTGTGCAAAGACATCATTCCACGATTTGGAATACCAGAAACAGTCTATTCAGATAATGGAGCGCATTTTGTTAATACAATAGTGCAACATGTGGGAGAAGCACTACAGATCAATCTTAAAAATCACTGTGCTTATCATCCACAAAGTGCCGGATTAGTGGAAAGGATGAATGGGACAGTAAAAAACAGACTTAGGAAGACAATGGAGGAAACAGGCAGACCATGGACACATTGTGTAGATTTGGTAAAAATGTACATAAACATAACTAGTACCATGGGGTTGACACCGTATGAAACATTGTTTGGCAGAAAATACCGATTGCCATATTATGGGCAAATTTGGGATGTACCTGAGGAAGCCAATTTGGCAGATTACATGAGGAAGATGTTAGAAAGACAACGAGGGAGAGTTTCAAACACTGATGATCCCATTTCTCCACAGGATGACCCTAAAGTGGTACCTGGAGACTGGGTGTTGATAAGAAGCATCAAGAGAAAACACTGGCATTCACCTAAGTGGGAAGGGCCCCATCAAGTACTACTCACAACACCCACAGCTTTGAAAATTGGGGAAAGAAGTACATGGATTCATTTAACTCACTGTAAGAAAGTCATTTCTGCAGACACAGACAAACAGTAAGAACAGTAGGATAAGACTAGTAATAGTGTGTGAGCTTGGTGTTAAGATCCAGGTTAGACACGAAAGCTAGCAGAAGACTTTAGAAACCACTGTTCTGAACATAGGTGTGCTGTAGTGTGTAGAAATGACGAAAGTAAAAAACAAAAAGAACGAGGGTCCCTGGACCCCATGGACAGTCCTTATTATGCTACTTTTCTTTTTTGGATTAGGCTTATTAGTGAAAGCCATAAGTGTCGGACACGACAATACAGGACACATCAACAAACTAAATAGGCCAAAAAGAGAGGACAAAGACCCCAATCCACTTATACCTGTAGGGCATCGATGTAGTAAACAAAGAGCATATCAATTTGGTGTACAGGCCTGCTTTCCCCGAAATGCTTCAGTAGTAATCAAAGTCCCTTTTACATCCTTGACACGGACACAGGATGATCAACAGGGATCATGGTATAGTGGCTATGATTGGTATATGACAAATGATCAACAGGATAAGAGATGGGAGACCTTGGTGGCAGATAGGTATGACAGATGGACACCTAGTTGGGCACAAACCGGGTGGGCTAAGTACCAAAGCCAATTTCTTAAAATGTATCAAACAGAGGATAGCTTGCTGATTGTAGTGGATACAAAAAAACAAATCCATAATCCCACCAGGAACACCGGATTCAGAATGTTGGTTGTTTTTGTTGTGGGTCCACAAAACAGGGTCTGACCCCTACTTCTCCCTGATATTGTGTGAAGATAATATCATGGCTACAGCTAACAAGACATTAAAGCAACCAGTTATGACTGATCTCAGCAGGACAAAGGGTGCATCCATAAGAACTACAAAAGACATGAAAACAGATGACTGGTTCCTAGTAACTACAGGAATTAGTGGACAAAATAACAATTGGCTTTTAATGGCAGAACAAGCAGGACTAGCTACAAAGAGGGACTGTGTTGTATGTATGGGACCCAGACCTATATTACAGGTAATACCGGCAACATTAACCACAGACTGTCTGTTGACTGTAATGACACAGACATACATTGCAGCAAACAACAATTGTTCTAAGTGGGACAAGAGCTATCCATTGACCAAATTGACTAAGATTAAACCTTTATTTTCAAGCAAAGTTGGGCATGCTAACCATACATGTGTAAACTTGACAGGGACAAGTAAGACTTTGGGTAGCTTAAACCACACTGCCTGGTGTAAGAATGTGGTCCATAGTAATTCCACATTCAAACCTGTCAGTAGGAGTGATGTATGGTGGTGGTGTGGTGATAACAGAATCTTTGACAGATTGCCAAGAAATGTGTCAGGTTATTGTGCATTAATATCATTATTGTTACCAGTTAAAGCTATACCCATGACCCCTGAAGACGTTATGACATATGCAGCCTCTCTTATTCCTGAAGACTGGCAGAAAGGCATAGCCAGACATAGAGTAAAAAGAGATTGGAAAGGAGTGGGAGATCCAACATATATTGATGCGATAGGAGTCCCCAGAGGAGTGCCTGACGAGTATAAACTGGTTGATCAAATAGCAGCTGGATTCGAATCCTCCATCTGTTGGTGGTGTTCAATTAATAAGAATGTAGACAGAATAAACTACATCCACTACAATGTACAGAAATTAGGAAATTGGACTGAGGAAGGATTTAAGGCTGTCCATTCACAGTTAGAAGCCACGTCCCTTATGGCCTTCCAGAACCGTATTGCTCTGGATATGTTGTTGGCAGAGAAAGGAGGTGTTTGTGCCATGTTCGGAGAACAATGCTGCACATTCATTCCCAACAACACAGCTGCAGATGGCAGCCTCACTCAAGCCATCGACGGGCTGAGGACGTTGAACAGGAAGATGAAAGAGCACAGTGGAGTAAACACCGAAGGCTGGGATTGGTGGCTGGAAGGGATGGGAAAATGGAGGTCTTTGATTTCTTCACTATTAGTGTCTATAGCAGTATTTGCTGCGATTCTAACATTGTGTGGATGTTGTTGTATTCCATGTCTTCGAGGCCTTGTAAATAGAATGATAACCACAGCAATAGGTCCAGGACCAGGAGGGGGACCAGCTTCATATCCACTCCTGGGGCAAAACGACGACGAGGAGGAAGATGACTCTCATGACCTGTACCCAGACCAATGGAAGTATGATGACCCAGACACCGATGATGATGACAATGATGACATAACCTCTGGGGTGTAAGCCTGTAGAACATACCATGATGAACCTCTTAGTGAAAATCTCAAAAGAAGTGCTAAGCTAGGTGATGCCTACTATATGTTTAACAAGCGATAACAGGAGGGAAATGTTAAAGATTTTATATATATATATATATATATATATATATATATATATTTTTTTTTTTTTTTTTATCACTGTTAAACATTTGTTCCTTTGTCTTTGTTCTGATGAAACGTTATTGAGCTGTTTTGCACCTGTCTTAACGCAACCCTGAGAATGTACTTGTTATTATTACACTGATAGCTCAACTTTGTTTTTGTAGCCACTAACGACTGGGAGTGAAGCATGCTGGGGTCAGGCTGAACTGGGAGTGAAGAGTTGGAGGTTGTTTTTGACTGTTGTAAATTTATGACCTTGTTTTGTGCAGTACAGGAACATTCCAAGCAGATGAAGAACAGATGATAAGTACAACAGACGAGCCTGCAAGAATAGGATGTGCTGACCTCCATTGATAAGATTAAACAAAACTTTCTCCACGCAGCTGCAATCATTAGTATACGTGCCATAAGATGTTCTGTTTTACGGGAAGAAACTTGTCTTGCGATGTTTCCCCCCACCCTTAGGACAAGTTTCACAATGTGGGTAGGGCTTTCTCCTAATAAAAAGAGTGAGCATGCGCAGCAGTCCTCAGTGCTCTCAGTGGTACTACATGTACGGACTGTCTGCACTCCTCGCGAGCTAAATTTGACTTTCTGTCTCACTGGTGTTTCTTGACTCTGTTTGTCTTGTTAAAGGTTTTAGGAATGTTTGGAGGAGAAAATACCCAACACTGGTGCTGACGGATGCTAGCTCCGATTATATTGTTTTGAGCCTGCTAGTTAGCTGCTGCAAACTAGGATCTGGCTTCTCGCGCAGCAAACCTCTCACCGCGTCAGCAATAGCCTGGATATCTTCGTCTTTCAGGGTCCCAGAGGACTTTGGTCCTTTAGCTTTTGACATCACGTATACGCTGTTGGAGAGCTCAAAAACTAAGCAGCCATTCCGTCTGTTCGGAAACCAAAAGTCCTCTCACATACAAGGAATTTCATCTGGTGTCACTGGTGCATAAACAACAAAAAAAGAAAAGGAAAAAAATACTTCTGTAAGAGGTACAGGAGTTAAACAGACAAATGGGCAAAACTATGTTTACTGTCAAATAAATATAGTGGAATGGGGCTGTGCAGGCATGCAGATAAACAGTATCTTTCAGTCTGTGCTTTGTGGGAGTGTGGGGGGGGGGCAGGGTAAATGGGGGTCTCTGCCAGTATTTATTAGTCTAGCTGCGGACAGAAAGAAGCTGCTTTTGTGTCTTGAGGGTTGTATCATACACAAACTTCAGGAGCTTTACAGACTGGTGGCTGGAGGTACAGCTGAAAGAACACCGCCTTGGGGGAGATCCGGTAATGATGAACCATGTGTTGGAAACATGCCCCCCCCCCAGCTTCACATGCTGCCTTCTGTCAGACAGGAAGTCAGTGAGTAGGGCACGCCAAGCTGAGAGAGCTCGTCCTGCAGCAGGGTCAGGATGATCGTATTGAAAGCAGAGCTGAAGTCCACAAACAGAATCCTGGGAAGTCCAGATGCTGGAGGGAGAGGTGGAGGGCCGTGTTGACAGTGTCGTCAACCGACCTGTTGGCTCTGTAGGCGAACTGCAGGGGATCTTGGTGGGGTCAGAAATGGCCTTGAGGTGTGTGAGGACAAGACGCTCGAAGGTCTTCATCACCACAGAGGTCAGGGCGACAGGTCGGTAGTCGGTAGTCATTAATTCCTGTAGTTCTTTGTTTTTTGGGATGGGGATGATGGTGGCACCTGGCATGTCTCCAGTGAGGTGTTGAAGATGTCTGTGAACACTGGGGACAGTTGGTCTGCACAGTTCTTCAACATGAAAATTCAGTAAGGTATATCTTATATATTATATTCCAATTCTAAGGTGGAACTATGCCAGTATACAAAGGTATATCTAAATATCTAAAAAGGAAGAGTAAAATAGGAGAGTAGAAAAGAGTAGAGTAGAGCCACTTAGGTCTTGAGAACCAGGGATGGGGAGACAGAGTCAGTTCCGCTGCTTTGCATGGGTTTTGCTTTTTGAAGAGCTTGTTGACGTCCCTCTCATGAGATGGTGGGGGGGGGGGGGGGGGGATGCTGGTGGATGGAGCTGCTTTTCTGTCTTACTGGATGGTGGTAAAATTGTCCCATCGTCTTTCAAATCTGTAGTAGGTTTAATTGATTTGCTAAACGAGGGTCCTTGGCAAAGTGGGGGAGGTTTGGTTTGTAGGTTGTGATTTGTCTGAGACCTTTCCAGACAGAAGTGGAGTCATTGGCTGAGAACTGATGTTGGAGTTTCTCAGAGTACAGCTGCTTAGCCTCCCTGGCCGCCTTCCCAAACGTACTTAGACTCATTAAACATGACCATGTACCTGCTCTTCAAAGCTTCCCCCTTTTGTTGGTGGCAGTCTTGAACACATTCCAGTTTGTGTTTTCTAAACATGCCTGTAGATCAGGGGTGCCTAAGTTCGGTCCTCGAGATTTACCTTCCTGACACTCTTAGTTGTCTCCCTGCTCCAAAACACCTGAATCCAATGAAAGGCTCATTAAAAGCCTGCCAACGAGTCTTTCATAGGATTCAGGTGTGTTGGAACAGGGAGACAACTAAGAGTGTCAGGAAGGTAGATCCAAAGGAGCGAACCTGGGCACCCCTGCTGTAGATATTCCACAGCCTTACTGCTCCATAGTTTAAATGTCCTCACTACAGGTTTGCAGAGCTTGAGTTTCTGCCTGTAGGTAGGAATCAGGTGGAACATGGCATGGTCAGAGTGTCCCAGAGCAGTCCAGGGGATGGCAAAGCATTGCTCATAGTTGTGTAACAGTGATCCAGAATTCTGTCCTCTCTGGTCGGACATTTGATGAGCTGTCTGTATTTGGGAAGTTCTGGGAGAGATTACATTTGTTAAAGTCGCCCAGGACAATAACTAACAGTCCAGGTTAGTCCACTCCACATGCAGTATCTGGTCGGAGAGCGTGTGTTGTGCCTTGTGCACGTTAGAAAGCGGTGGGATGTAAATACCGACCAGAATGAATGAGCTGAAGTCACGGGGCAAGTCAAACGCTTTGCAGTTAATAAAAAAAATAATAAATTCCAGAGATTGTGTCTCGGTCCACTCTGAAAAGTTTGAAGCCTGCCAACTGCAGCACAGTGTCTGTAATCAATCCACAGAGCCATGTCTCCATGAAGCACAAAACAGCAGATGCAGCAAAATCTCCGCTATTCCTCAACGGTAGCTGGAGTTCGTCCATTTTATTTTGCAAAGACTGCATGTTGGAGAGGAATATTCCTGGTAGCGGTGTACGGTGGTCTTGACGGCGAAGCTGCAAAAGTGCTCCGGCCCTCCTGCGGTGCTTCACTCCATGGGCCAAGGGGAGGACACCTTTGGCCAAAATGCCCAAGAAATCCACTAAATTCTCGAGAAAAACGGGAAACAAATCCGCTGGCATTATTCCCCTGATCTTCAAGAGTTCTGTGCGGGTGAAAGAGATCCGGGAACCACACAGGAGTAACACACAAATCAAGGCATGCGCACCTCAACACAGAGGCAGCTGTCTGTGGCGGCATCTTATTATCTACAGGCCACATGGACAAAATGTCACAGCTGAAGCTCTCTCACAGTGTACGTGATGATCCTCAGTAACCGTTCCTTTGACAACCACAGCAATAAATATTCAACCACAGTGCACAAGAAGACGACATGTGACAATAAGCAAATTCCACCTAAAAACACCAAAGTAACTCCTCAACAAAGTTGACTAACCAGTGGACACCGATCCCTGATCCTGGAGACCAGCTGCCATGTATGTTCTCCCAGTCTCCATGCTCCACCTACTCCGACATAAATCAGGCATGCTCAACCAATCACCAGTGAGGAAACACCAGACTTAAGTCATCAGTAGACAGACGCGGAAAATATGTAAGACCAGAAATAGGATAGAAGTACAAAACCTAGACCTGCAGTCTCAGTCACATAAACCGCGTACTGGACTCTGCCACCGCATGTTTGGTCTGCTCACCTTTAATGATCAGATGTTCATGGATCAGTTGAGCATACTTGTCTTTGGTCAACAGGGGGGGGTAGTCCTCCAATCAGTAGGCTGATCTGCACTGCTCGCTTTCGCATCTCCATCACGTAAAAACGTGTCTGGTTCATCTGTCGCAAAGACACCTGGGAAACCAGGGACAAAACACAAGCGGGCACGGTGAGGCACAACAGATACTCAGCAGAGGGGCCCCACAGGGCTGCGTGATGAGCCCCTTTTTTCTACTCTCTGTACAAGCACGACTGCATTCCATTTGACGTTACTAACAGTGTGATTAGTGAAATTTGCAGATGACACGACTGTGGTGGAACTGAACACCAAAGGTAATGAATTTGCTTACAGAGAGGAGGTTCAAAGGGTGATGCACAGAGAACGAGCTGACCCTCATCACCAAAAAAAACAAACAAAAGACCTGATCATTGAGTACAGGAAGAAGCAGCACACCCACATGCCCCTTCACATCAACGGGGAGAGGGTGGAGAGAGAGCCCAGCTTCAAATTCTTGAGCGCACACATCACAGGGAACATATCATGGACAGTAAACACCACAGCAATAGTAAAGAAAGCAGAGCAACGACTATACTTTTTCCGCAGACTCAGGAAAAGCCAAACTCTCACAACAGCACCTGAATTGAGAGTGTTCTCACCTACGGCATCCTGTACTGGTATGGTAGCAGTTCTGCTGCAGACAGGAAGTCACTACAGAGGACCATAAAAATCGACCAAAACATCATCAACCAAGAGCTACCTACAATGGTCACCCTTTTCAACTTTCAATGTTTGCAGAGGACACACAACATTCTGACTCATTCCATCCTGCTAATAGGGAACCACCGTTTCGTCTGAACCCCTGCGTCATATCGCAGGATTTGACCACTTCCGTGCACAAATACAGCATGACTTCTAACGGAAAAATGGTGTACAGTTTTGTTTTCAGCTGCAATCACTCACTCTCTCTCTCCCTGTCTTTGTTCCTCTCTCTCTCATTTCATTTCAATTCAATGGAGTTTTATTGACATGGGAAACATTTGTTTACATGGTCAAAGCAAGTGTTACACAGAGTAAAAAATAAATAAGTAGATGTACATACAGTTAACAATATTCTACAGTAAATAAATGTGTAAACAGGAGATGTGGGATTGAAATAATAGTAAAAAATGTTTTCGGTGTAAAAATATACTGTTCGATAAAATGTGTTACATTATACATAGATTTAAATTTTAATTTATTAATTTAACAT
This sequence comes from Thalassophryne amazonica, assembly GCF_902500255.1. Lineage (NCBI taxonomy): Eukaryota > Metazoa > Chordata > Actinopteri > Batrachoidiformes > Batrachoididae > Thalassophryne > Thalassophryne amazonica. Next base: position 77,593,846 of record NC_047113.1, on the reverse strand, counting down.
TTATTTTACCAGGTTAGTCCCACTGAGATCCAGATCTCTTCTGCAAGGGGGATATTAAGCAACAGTGGTCACCACTAAGCCACAGTGATGCCAGTAATGTAGCAGTTTAATGTCATGTTTTGGGTTTAAGGTGGTTTGTGTCCGTTGTTCCTTCTTTTCGTGTTTCAAACCTTGCTGCTGTGTTTGTTGTCCTTCAGCCAACAGATAGTGAAGTTTGTCGATGTTGGTCTCAGAGTCTGTTTGGGTGTTTATGATCTGTGTCTCTGTTTGTGTCTCTGATGTCTTGGTGCAGCAGGCAAGTGGTCAAGAAGTGCAGCTCGGTCTCCACCTGGTGTTGTGAGCAGTGGGTGCACAGTCTGTCTTCTCTGGGGAGCCAGGTCTGTCTGTGGCGGCCTTTCTCCACAGCCAGGCTGTGCTCACTGAGTCTGTACATGGTCAAGGATTTCCTGAGCTTTGGGTTGGTCACAGTGCTCAGGTATTCTGCCACCGAGTTCTGCCTGTTTAGGGACAAACAGCATTCCAATTTACTCTGGTTTCTGGTTGTTGTTTTTTTCCAGTGCATCACATAGTTTTCTTTTTGTTTTCCTATAATTTGGTTTAGGCTCTGTTTGTGTTTGTGCAGAACCAGCTGGCCGAGGGGCATTTCTCTACAGTCTCTCTGTGGATCAGGGCTTTGTTATAGCGCGTACTGGGGTCACTGTTTTTAAGGTGGTCATAAAATTTCATTGCTCTCTTTTGAACTTTCAGAATTAGTGGGTATCATCCTAATTCTGGCAGCACAGTGGCTTTGTGGTTAGCACGGTTGCCTCACAGCAAGAAGGTCATGGGATTGATCCCCGCCTGTGGCCTTTTTGTGTGGAGTTTGCATGTTCTACCCGTGTTTGTGTGGGTTTCCTCTCACATTTAAAGACACGCAGGTTCGGTGAATTGGAAACTTTATAATTGCCAGGTCTCCCTTGCAAGAGATCTCAACCTCGATGGGACTCACCTGGTTATATAAAGGTTAAATTACATTAAATAATTCTGCTCTGCGTGCGTTGTTTGGTGTTTTCTGTTGGACACGGAGGATGGATTTACAGAATTCTGCATGCAGAGTCTCATTTTGCCGTTTGTCCCATTTTGCCAACTCTTGGTTGGCGAACGGGCCCAGACCTCACAACCACAAAGAGAAATGGGTTCTATGATGGAGTCCGATATTTGGAGCCAGAATTTGAATTGGGATGTCTACTTTGATGTTCTTTTTGATGTCACAAAAAGCCCTTCTTGCCTCAGCTCTCAGGTCATTTACAGCTTTGTTGAAGTTGTCTGTGGTGCTAATGTTTATTCCGAGGTAGGTGTAGTTTTTTGTGTTTTCTCAGACCGTCTGATCCAGGAAGAAGTTATATTTGTGTGACTGAAGGCTGGGTCCTTTTTGGAATATCATCATTTTTGTCTTGGTTAGAGTCATTGTTGAGGCCCAGGTTTGGAGAAATTGTGTCAAAGGTCAAGTTGTTGTTGTAGGCCTTTTTTTGGTTGGAGACAGCAACACCAGGTCATCTGCCAAAAACAGGTATTTGATTTCTATGTCCACTAAAGTGACACCCGGTGCTGCCGACAGTTCTAATGATTTTGCCATTTCATCTCGGTCTCCTCACCTGTGGCGGTCTCCTCTCTTGGGTTCCTCGCCTGTGGCGGTCTCCTTGCTCAGTCTTCAGAACAAGTTCAAGTCCTTCTCTTTTTTAAGAATTCTGTATCTGATCTCACAAAAATGTCTAGTCCCTCTTCTTGTAAACTTTTTCACATTTCGACTGGGGTTGCATGTGGTGCAGATGTATTTTTGGTCTTCATCCTCTTCAGTGCCATTTTCAGTCCTTCATAATAATTCTGGTTCTTAGTCATGCATGGGCGGCACAGTGTCTTAGTGGTTAGCACTGTTGCCTCACAGCAAGAAGGTTGTGGGATTGCTTCCTGCCTGGTCCTTTCTGTGTGGAGTTTGCATGTTCTCCCCGTGTCTGTGTCATTTCTTCCCACAATCAAAACATGCTTATTTAGGGTCTTCTCCTTTCTCTGTAGTTGAGCAAGGCAGCATCTCCACATCTGGAGTTGGTCACCGGGTACCAGACTCTGGCTGCACACTGGCCCTTGTTGCAGCCTTCAAGTCCGGAAACAGCACCCTCTACAGTGCTGCAAGATCCAATCTAAAAAGAGGCATCAAAGCAGCCAGACAGACTACAAGGAGAAAATAGAAGGACGCTTCACAGATAACAACCCAAAGCAGATGTGGCGAGGACTCCAGCACAGAGGCTGTGTCCCCTCCATGTCCAACTGCTCTGCCTCACTAACTGAGGAACTTAACTGCTTCTTTGCACGCTTTGAGGTGTCTCCATCCAGACACGCATGTCACAACCTCCCAAGCACTAGTTCTACAGGTATATGAAGTGAAGCAACTTTTCAGAACAGTGACCCAGAGAAAAGCTGCTGGCCCAGACGGGATACCTGGGAAGGTACTCAGGGCCTGTGCTTATAAACTGGCTGGAGTCTTCACCCACATCTTCTACCGTTCCCTCACACAAGCCACTGTCCCACCATACTCAAATCAGCCACCATCATCCCTATCCCAAAGAAGCCGCACATTGACAGCCTTAATGACTACAGTCCTGTTACTCTCACACCTTGAAATGTGAAATGAAAATTTGCGGGAGGTCTGGGGGATGCAGCCCCCCCCTCCCTGGAGCCAGGGGCTTGGGCCCACGGGGCCACAGAAACCAGATTAATTTTGTATCTGATGACACATTTTCAGCATCTCATGGAAGAAAAAAATCTCAAAAGAAGTGCAAATATAAATGACCCTGTATTCAACCTTTCATTTAAACTGTCAATGATCATGTTGAAGTAATAGAATATGACATGGAAGTAGGTCATTCACAGGATTCGAACCCGTAAGCTCTGATTACTAGATAGAACCTTACCAGTGAGCTACCATTGCTGTCCTGTAAAAGGTGTGGGAAAATGCCTGAAATCAAGAAGGACATGGACGTATTTGAAAAAAAAAAAACATACACCATATAAAAGCACCGCATCTTATTGAATCCCTCTTATCAAGCGGACAATACAAGTATTAGCCGTCTGTTTCTCTGTAGATGACCCATGGTCACAGACGTACAGCCATGAAAGGACCTGAATGATGAAGCAGGGCACTCTTATGTCCACATCTGCTGGCGGCGTGTCCAGCAACCCCGCACACATGTTCTGTCCAACACGCTTGTCTTGTTGATGGCACGCAGCAGGACAACATGTCTATCTTGGCTTTCAATGTTTACCAGTCCAGTAAGTATCAGTGAAATTGTGGAGAGCTGGACATGTCCAAACTTGTCCTCTGATATGCCGAAACGGAGGTGTTCCTTTGTCTCACTTCTAAAGCGAATCGGTCTTTACGCGCGAAGCCTCCGCGCGGCTTTCCATGACAAAATCTCTTGTTAAAAGTGAAATCTGCCGGAAAATGGCTGATGTCCAGCTCTTGTAATAACCAGAGAAAGCGCACACGACGGTCTCGTATCCACAGAGCCATTCGTTTAGAAATGGTCCGGTGGTTTGTGCCTCGTCGTCGCAGCTCGGAGCGTGGCGCGCCGAGCGTCTTTAAAGGGGTCCTTAAAGCTGTAGTAACAGACCTTATTCTCTGTGAAGCCCGTAAAATTTTCACCGAAAGCCAGATAAATTTTTCGAATGGTTTCCAGGTGCCAGTCTCCAACAGCTTCTGAAAAAATTCTGATGGGAAAAAAGTCCTTTTCATTCCGCCATTTCCAGACAATAAAATCCGACAAGGGGGCGGGACCACTCCTTCCCAAGGCGTGCTCACAGGCGAATGACATCACCGACAGGCATGGAAAAACTCACGCATGCGCACGAGGGTTCAAGCATGTCTGACATAAAAACATATCAATGAAATACGAGGGCTGTCAATAAAGTAAGGGTCCTTTTTATTTTTTTCAAAAACTATATGGATTTCATTCATATGTTTTTACGTCAGACATGCTTGAACCCTCGTGCGCATGCGTGAGTTTTTCCACGCCTGTCGGTGACGTCATTCGCCTGTGAGCACTCCTTGTGGGAGGAGTCGTCCAGCCCCTAGTCGGAATTCCTTTGTCTGAGAAGTTGCTGAGAGACTGGCGGGTTGTTTGATCAAAATTTTTTCTAAACCTGTGAGACACATCGAAGTGGACACGGTTCGAAAAATTAAGCTGGTTTTCAGTGAAAATGTTAACGGCTGATGAGAGATTTTGAGGTGATTCTGTCACTTTAAGGACTTCCCACGGTGCGAGACGTCGCTCAGCGCTCTCAGCCGCCGTCGTCAGCCTGTTCAAGCTGAAAACCTCCACATTTCAGGCTCTATTGATCCAGGACGTCGTGAGAGAACAGAGAAGTTTCAGAAGAAGTCGGTTTCAGCATTTTATCCGGATATTCCACTGTTGAATGAATGAAAACTGTTTATTTCGAACATTTGATACAACAACAATTACAAGATAGATCAGTAAAGACAACAACAAAAAAGTTCCTACTGTGTACCCAACATGTCCGAAAAGGGGTAGGGTGAAGCATCAGCTTATTTATCCCTACCCCTTCTTCCCCACAACCAGTAATACCCTTTGCCACATATACACATAGATTCCTACACACCTAAATCGATATCAATATATATATACATATACATATACATACACATATATATACATACACACATCAACATACATACACATATACATATATACACAAACATAAATATACACCTTCACATACCTACTTACATACAAAATACTATATATTTACAAGCCGAAGGAAAAACCAAAAACACCCTAACCCTCATTACCCTTCCTCCTCCCTATACCCAGAAAAAAACATATTTTTGTACCGCTGTTTGAACTGGTTCATGCTTGGACATTGCTTGAGCCCACTCCCAATCTGTTTCCACATCCTCACCCCACAGACAGAAATACAGAAACCTTTTAATGTTGTTCGTGCCCACTGATGCTTTAAATTAAATTTCCCCCTCAGACTGTAATCCCCTGATCTGTTAAAAAACATATTTTTAATATTTGCTGGAAGTAAATTGTTTATTGCTTTATACACAATTTGTACTGTTTGAAAATGAACCAAGTCTGTGAATTTTAAGAATTTGGATTGTAAAAATAGTGGATTTGTATGATCTCTATAGCCAGTATTATGAATAATTCTTATAGCTCTTTTCTGCATTACTGATAGTGATTGTGTTGTACCTTTATAAGTATTACCCCATACCTCTGCACAGTACTGTAAATATGGTAAAACCAGTGAGCAGTAAAGAATGCGGAGTGAGTTGTGGTCCAGAATATGTTTCGCTTTGTTTAGAACTGAAATGCTTCTTGACAGTTTACTTTGTATATGTTTTATATGAGTCTTCCAGTTATCTTATCATCTATTATCACCCCCAGAAACTTATTTTCATGTACCCTTTCAATATCTACCCCCTCGACTTGTAACTGAACCTGTATGTCTGTATTACAATAGCCAAATAACATGTATTTTGTTTTACTTAAGTTTAATGATAATTTGTTTCTGTCAAACCATATTTTCAATTTTTCCCATTTCTATACTGATCCTCCTCAGTAACTCCTGCAAATCCCCCCCTGAACAAAAAATGCTTGTGTCATCTGCAAATAATACTAATTTTAATATTTTGGAAACATTGACAATATCATTTATATAAATTAGAAACAGTTTTGGACCCAATACTGACCCCTGTGGGACGCCACAAGCATTGTCCAAGCATGATGATGTATATTCCCCCAACTTCACAAACTGTTTTCTGTTACTTAAGTAGCTTCTCACCCAGTGCAACACCAACCCCCTAATCCCATACTGTTCAAGTTTATTGATTAATATGTCATGATTAATTGTATCAAAAGCCTTTTTAAGGTCTATAAATATTCCAACTGAATGTAATTTGTGGTCTATGGCGTTTGTAATCTCCTCAACTGATTCTATTATGCAAGTGATGTTGAACTATGTGCTCTGAATCCATATTGACTATCAGTAAGTAATTTATGTTTATTTATGAATTTGTCTAATCTATTATTGAATAACTTTTCTAATAATTTGGAAAATTGTGGAAGCAAAGAAACAGGTCTATAATTTGTGAAGTGGTGTCTATCCCCAGTCTTATACAGCGGCACAACCTTAGCTATTTTCATTTGATTGGGAAATTTACCGGTTTGAAATGATAAGTTACAGATGTATGTTAATGGTTCTACAATCCATTCAATGACCTGTTTTACCACCACCATATCAATTTCATTTAAATCGGTAGATGTTTTATATTTACAATTATTCACAATGTCTATAATTTCATTTCCATCCACTGCTGTGAGGAACATTGAACAGGGATTTCTTTCTATAAGATTATTATCCCAATCCTCAGATTGGGAATCGGGAATTTTTTCTGCCAAGCTTGGTCCAATATTTACAAAAAAATTATTAAAACCGTTGACTACCTCATCCTTATTTTCCTTCTTGACATTATTATCAATGAAATACTGAGGGTAACTCTGTTTTTTATTACCATTTTTGATAATGCCTATTTAATATATCCCATATTCCTTTAATATTGTTTTTGTTATTATATAATATGTTACTATAATATTCCTTCCTACATACCCGTATAATATTAGTTAATCTATTTTTGTATTTCTTATATCTATTTTCTGCCTCTTTAGTCTTTAGTTTTATGAATTCTCTATACAGTGTATTTTCTTATTACATGCATTTCGTAACCCTTTCGTCATCCATGGTCGAGCTTGGATTTTTTGTTTTCTGTAGTCTTGTTTAATTGGACAATTTTTATCATATAATGATGTAAATATTTGTAAAAAAGTTTCATATGCACTATCAACATCACTTTCACTGTATACCTTTTCCCAGTTTTGCTCCTGTAAATCCTTCTTTAGTGTGTTCATGTTTTCCTCTGTCCGCACTCGCCTGTATTTTATTTCTCCTCTGGCTGATTCCGCCGATGGTTTCTATTATAAACGATGAAAACTGGTAGATGATCACTAATGTCATTGATTAATAATCCACTCACAGTGTTATTCTCAATATCATTGCTGAATATATTATCAATTAAGGTAGCACTATGGGATGTAATTATGCTTGGCCTGGTGATTTTGGATATAAACTCATACTGTACATTATACTGATAAATTCATCTGTTATTTTATGCTTATTTGGATTGAGCAGATCAATATTTAAGTCACCACAAATGAACACAGTTTTTTGATTAGTTTTTGAGAACATTTTTCCCATACAGTCAGTGAATGTTTCAATACTAGATCCTGGTGCTCTATATATACAGCTGACTAATACATTTTTGCTTTTTTCTTCACATATTTCAATAGTTATACATTCTAATAAGTTATCAATCACAGTTGTCATATTGTCTACTATTTTATAATCCATGTTCTTATCCACATACACAGCCACTCCTCCTCCACTCTTATTTTTTCTGTTTACACAATTAAATTCATATCCATCCAGTTCAAAATCCATTCCTTTATCTTCATTGATCCATGTTTCTGATATAGCAATTATGTTAAATATTTTTTTAAACTGACTTAAATATTCTTTAATGTTGTTAAAGTTTGCATATACACTTCTGCTGTTGAAATGGATTATTGATAATTTGTTATCCGTTCTAATGATCCGATTAAACTGTTCATCTGTATAATAGCAACAACTGTCATTGATATTTGAGAAGAAATTATTGTCCGGGTCTATATCGTGCTCCAAGTCCAGTACATTGTGGTCTGTGTATTTAAATGTTCTCAGTTCTACTTTTCCATGATCAGCAATCCTTTGAGTTATATCCTTCTTGTCTCCAGATGTAGATGAATAGGTAGTAGATGAATAGGTTCCTCTGGTCTGTGTCATGGTGTTGTGATGTGTTTGTGTCCTCATACCTTATTGGTCATATTTGTCCAGATCCTCGCTTTAAGAAACACTATTGTTCATATTTGTCCAGCTCCTCGATGTTCCTTATTGCCATGACTTTTGCTTGTTCTGGTGATCCGTTCAGTTTGATGAATATTTTACAGTTTGAAGTCCATGTGTGCTGGATTTTTCCCTGTTTCTTCAAGAAGCGTGCTTTCCTGGCGATGTCGGCATTCCGTTTGGTGAGATGTTCATTGATGAATACGTTTGTCCCTTTCAGTTTTCTTCCTTGTTTTAACAGTGCTGTTTTGTGTTTTCTGTTGATGAATCTCATGATGACGGTTCGTTTATCACCGTCATTTCTCCGGGGCAGAGGGTGGCACGCTTCAATGTTATTTAAATCCATTTCTATACCTTTAGATAGGAGGAAATCAGCAACCTGTTTTTCCACAGAGCTGACCTCCTGTTCACTGGGCTCCCCTCCGCTCTCATCTGTTACCGCCCGTGCGTAGGACCGTGGTTTGATGTGAAGACCTGTGATGATGACGTCGTTAATTCTGGTGTACTGCTCCAATTCAGCCACTCTATTTTCCAGCTGCACCAGATGCCGGTCTTTCTCGGCATTCTGGAGCCGTAATGCCTTCACCTCCTCCACCAGATCCATGATTGATTTCTGTTGCTGCTTCACAACAGAAATCTCCTCTGATAGAAAGTCCAGAGATTTTTTAATATCGTCACCTTCCTCCGCTGTCAGAACCTTCTTAGGCCCCATGGTCGGCTTATGAGCAGCTTGTCGATCGCCGATGTTAACAGCCTGCGTTGTTTGTCACCGGGATGGATCTGCACTGCGCTGGTGCCGCGCGGCCTCGGTGTTTCCGCGCTGATGGATCCGCGGTGGCTGCACGAGGCCTCGGGGAAGCGGCACTCGTGACGCGCGGCTCTAATGACGCAGCGCGCGGCCTCAGTGAATTCACCACGTTGGGCGGGCCTCGGACGTTGTTGCTGTCCAGTCGCGGGGCTAAGTTGCCGGTTGAGGTGGTATTCCCACTGTCCGGGTTGGCAAACACCGGCGTGGCAGATGGCAACCACAAACACCACCTCTGAAAACTCAGGTACAAACTTTTTGCAGCTTGCGCTGACGACACGCAGCTCTGACTGACTGTGACTGACGCAGCTCTGACCTTAAAGGAGATTTTTTTAATGAAAGACGTGCGGACGGGTCCGCGGGTCGGGACGCAGCCGACGCGGTGCGGCGGCACAGGAAAAACACCTCCGTGTTGATAACCATTTGTAAAATCCAGGCGGCTTTTGATGGTTTTCAGTGGAGTGAGTATATGAGAAATTGTTTAACAGGCAGGACATGTTCCAACTTGTCCTTAAGGCTTTCAACAGAGGTGTTTTTCCTGTGGCGGGGCGTCGCGGCGGCTGCGTCCCGACGTGCGGACCCGTCCGCACGTCTTTCAATAAAAAAAATCTCCTTTAACAGTGGAATATCCGGCTAAAATGCTGAAACCGACTTCTTCTGAAACTTCTCTGTTCTCTCACGACGTCCTGGATCAATAGAACCTGAAATGTGGAGGTTTTCAGCTTGAACAGGCTGACGACGGCGGCTGAGAGCGCTGAGCGATGTCTCGCACCGTGGGAAGTCCTTAAAGCGACAGAATCACCTCAAAATCTCTCATCAGCCGTTAAAATTTTCACTGAAAACCAGCTTAATTTTTCGAACCGTGTCCACTTCGATGTGTCTCACAGGTTTAGAAAAAATTTTGATCAAACAACGCGCCAGTCTCTCAGCAACTTCTCAGACAAAGGAATTCCGACGAGGGGCTGGACGACTCCTCCCACAAGGAGTGCTCACAGGCGAATGACGTCACCGACAGGCGTGAAAAAACTCACGCATGCACACAAGGGTTCAAGCATGTCTGACGTAAAAACATATGAATGAAATCCATATAGTTTTTGAAAAAAATAAAAAGGACCGTTACTTTATTGACAGCCCTCATACATATAGTTTTTGAAAAAATAAAAAGGACCGTTACTTCATTGACAGACCTCGTATAGTGATGTTTCAGCATGTGTTTTTTTTTTTGTTTATTGTCCTGGGGTTTCAGGGGCATTTCCCACCTTCCGGCCCCCTCCTGCCCTCCCTGGTCAGGTTTTTTGTGGGATTCTGTGTTTCTGGTTTCTGTTTTGGGGGTTGTTTTGTTGGTGTTGGTCCCAGTTCTCTTTTGTTTGTTCCGGTTCTGGTTTTTTTTTTGTTTTTTTTGGGGGGGGGGGGGGGGGGTGTTGTTTGTGCCATCAGGGCCAGCCCTTGAGGGTAGGGTACTGTTGGAGTTAAGTTATGAGTTAGATTTGTCACTGGGGTTTGTCATCTGTCATTATTTTCAGTTCTAATGGGTGGGTGTGTCTCCTCGTGTTCCTGAGGTGTGTAGGCGTGTCCTGTAATTGTCATTCATGTTTGATTACTGTTTTCGCAGTGGTTCTGATTTGTTCTGCTGCACACATCCTTAGTATTCTTTTTCATGTAGGTATTTCCCTTATGTCAGTTGGTTGATTAGTTATTATTTTTTCATGTACCCTTTTATAGTCTGTTATGGGTTTGCCACCTGCTTTGATGTAACTGTCAGTCCCTCCGTTATCCACCTGCTTCCCGTGCGCACAGTTTATGCTTTAGTCCACATCTGTTGTTATACAACCCCAATTCCAATGAAGTTGGGATGTTGTGTAAAATGTAAATAAAAACAGAATATAATAATCTGAAAATCCTCTTCAACCTATATTCAATTGAACACACCACAAAGACAAGATATTTAATGTTCCAACTGATAGACTGTTGTTTTTGTGCAAATATTTGCTTATTTTGAAATGGATGCCTGCAACACATTTCAAAAAAGTTGGCACGGGGCAACAAAAGACTGGGAAAGTTGATGAATGCTCAAAGAACACCAAATTGGAACAGATGAGTGTCGTGATTGGGTATAAAAGAAGCATCCAAAAAAAAAAAAAAAAAACAACACTCAGCCGTTCATAAGCAAAGATGGGGCGAGGATCACCACTTTCTGAACAACTGCGTGAAAAAAAATAGTCCAACAGTATAAGCACAATGTTTCCCAACATTTAGTTGCAAGGAATTTAGGGATTCCATCATCTACAGTCCATAATATAATCAGAAGATTCAGAGAATCTGGAGAACGTTCTACACATAAGCGGTATTTGAAATGGACAGATGTAAAGTGTGCTGTGGTCTGATGAGTCCACATTTCAAATTGTTTTTGGAAATCATGGATGCTGTGTCCTCTGGACAAAAGAGGAAAAAGACCATCGAGATTGCTACCGGCGCAAAGTTCAAAAGCCAGCATCTGTGATGGTATGAGGGTGTGTTAGTGCCCATGGCATGGGCAACTTACACATCTGTGATGGCACCATCAGTGCTGAAAGGTACATCCAAGTTTTGGAGCAACACATGATGCCATCCAAGCAATGTCTTTTTCAGGGACGTCCCTGCTTATTTCAGGAAGACAATGCCAAGCCACATTCTGCACGTGTTACAACAGTGTGGCTTCGTAGTAAAAGAGTGCGGGTACTAGATTGGCCTGCCTGCAGTCCAGACCTGCCGCCCATTGAAAATGTGTGGCGCATTATAAAGCGCAAAATACGACAATGGAGACCCCAACTGTTGAACAACTGCAGTTGTATATCAGGCAAGAATGGGAAAGAATTCCACCTACAAAGCTTCAACAATTAGTGTCCTCAGTTCCCAAATACATTGAGTGTTGTTAGAAGGAAAGGTGATGTAACACATTGGTAAACATACCACTGTCCCAGCTTTTTTGAAACGTGTTGCAGGCATCCATTTCAAAATGAGCAAATATTTGCACAAAAACAATAAAGTTTATCAGTTTGAACATTAAATATCTTGATTTGTGGTGCATTCAATTGAATATAGGTTGAAGAGGATTTGCAAATCATTGTATACTGTTTTTATTTACATTTTACACAACGTCTCAGCTTCACTGAAATTGGGGTTGTAGGTTATGTCTGATTATCATCACTTTTAGTCACCTTATGGTCTCTTTTTGTTTTGCGTTTTTTGTCACATACATGTTTTATTTTCTGTTTGCTGGTTATCGTATTTTAATGTCTGGCTTACATTTTTGTTGTCCACGTTATTATTTTTATGAGGATGATTATTTAGTCTTCCACCGGTTATTATTTCTTAACAGTTTGTCTCCCTGTGTTACGTTCTTTCACGTGCCTCATCAGTTCCGCCCCTTGATTGTGGCACAGCTGTGGTCACTTTATGCATTGATATTTAATCACGTCCTTGTGGCTTTGGCCGGTTCATTGTGTAACTCTTTGCTGGTTCTCTGCATTTCAAATCTGTGAGTACTTTACTGTTCCTGTATTATCCTTTTCCCTGCGTCGTTTTCCTGTTCGTGTGCATTTTTGATGACGCCTGTTGCTCAGGACGTGTGGGCTTCTGTTTTTTGGTACGGTATAGGTGGATTATCACGCTGAACACCTATGTAAATAAAACACAGAGTTCCTCACATACTCCTTGTGTTTGGCTGCCTGTATTTTGGGCTATCTCTGACTATCAGTTAAGTAAAACGTAACATCCCATAGTTCAAGTTCTGACGACTTCAGACTTCTTCATGTAAATACAACTCTTCTCTTGGCACCCTGTCATAAGCTTTCTCTAAATCCACAAACACACAATGTAACTCCTTCTGTTCTCTATACTACTCCAACAGTATTATCAGAGCAAACATTGCATCTGTAGTGCTCTTTCTCAGCATGAAACCATATTACTGCTCAGATTTTCACCGGTTTTCTAAGCCTAGCTTCTACTACTCTTTCTACAATTTCCAAGATTTTATTAAACAATCTGGTCCACTCCCATCCCTCTTAAACATTTCCATGCCTCCACTGGAATGTCATCTGGACCAACCGCCTTTCCACTGTTCATAGCTGCATTCACTTCATCCTTATTAATCTCTTGCACTTCCTGATTTACTTGCCCCACATCATCCAGCACTTACTCTCACTCATTTTCTTCATTCATGCCATAGGTATTAAAGGCACTGCACTGCGGTGGTTTGAATCATATTTATCTAATAGATTACAATTTGTTCATGTAAATGGGAAGTCTTCTTCACAGACTAAGGTTAATTATGGAGTTCCACAAGGTTCTGTGCTAGGACCAATTTTATTCACTTTATACATGCTTCCCTTAGGCAGTATTATTAGACAGCATTGCTTAAAATTTCATTGTTACGCAGATGATACCCAGCTTTATCTATCCATGAAGCCAGAGGACACACACCAATTAGTTAAATTGCAGGAATGTCTTACAGACATAAAGACATGGATGACCTCTAATTTCCTTTTAAATTCAGATAAAACTGAAGTTATTGTATTTGGCCCCACAAATCTTAGAAACATGGTGTCTAACCAGATCCTTACTCTGGATGGCATTACCCTGACCTCTAGTAATACTGTGAGAAATCTTGGAGTCATTTTTGATCAGGATATGTCCTTCAATGCACATATTAAGCAAAGATGTAGGACTGCTTTTTTACATTTGCGCAATATCTCTAAAATTAGAAAGGTATTGTCTCAGAGTGATGCTAAAAAACGAATTCATGCATTTATTTCCTCTAGGCTGGACTATTGTAATTCATTATTATCAGGTTGTCCTAAAAGTTCCCTGAAAAGCCTTCAGTTAATTCAAAATGCTGCAGCTAGAGTACTGACGGGGACTAGAAGGAGAGAGCATATTTCACCCATATTGGCCTCTCTTCACTGGCTTCCTGTTAATTCTAGAATAGAATTTAAAATTCTTCTTCTTACTTATAAGGTTTTGAATAATCAGGTCCCATCTTATCTTGGGGACCTCTTAGTACCATATCATCCCAATAGAGCGCTTCGCTCTCAGACTGCAGGCTTACTTGTAGTTCCTAGGGCTTTTAAGAGTAGAATGGGAGGCAGAGCCTTCAGCTTTCAGGCTCCTCTCCTGTGGAACCTGCTCCCAATTCGGATCAGGGAGACAGACACCCTCTCTACTTTTAAGATTAGGCTTAAAACTTTCCTTTTTGCTAAAGCTTATAGTTAGGGCTGGTTCAGGTGACCCTGAACCATCCCTCAGTTATGCTGCAATAGACTTAGACTGCTGGGGGGTTCCCATGATGCACTGAGTGTTTCTTTCTCTTTTTGCTCTGTATGCACCACTCTGCATTTAATCATTAGTGATTGATCTCTGCTGTCTTCCACAGCATGTCTTTTTCCTGATTCTCTCTCCTCAGCCCCAACCAGTCCCAGCAGAAGACTGCCCCTCCCTGAGCCTGGTTCTGCTGGAGGTTTCTTCCTGTTAAAAGGGAGTTTTTCCTTCCCACTGTCGCCAAGTGCTTGCTCATAGGGGGTCGTTTTGACCGTTGGGGTTTTTCTGTGATTATTGTATGGCTTTTTCCTTGCAATATAAAGCGCCTTGGGGCAACTGTTGTTGTGATTTAGCGCTATACAACCCCTGGCAAAAATTATGGAATCACCGGCCTCGGAGGATGTTCATTCAGTTGTTTCATTTTGTAGAAAAAAAGCAGATCACAGACATGACACAAAACTAAAGTCATTTCAAATGGCAACTTTCTGGCTTTAAGAAACACTATAAGAAATCAAGGAAAAAAATTGTGGCAGTCAGTAACGGTTACTTTTTTAGACCAAGCAGAGGGAAAAAAATATGGACTCACTCAATTCTGAGGAATAAATTATGGAATCACCCTGTAAATTTTCATCCCCAAAAACTAATACCTGCATCAAATCAGATCTGCTTGTTAGTCTGCATCTAAAAAGGTGTGATCACACCTTGGAGAGCTTTTGCACCAAGTGGAATGACATGAATCATGGCTCCAACATGAGAGATGTCAATTGAAACAAAGGAGAGGATTATCAAACTCTTAAAAGCGGGTAAATCATCACGCAATGTTGCAAAAGATGTTGGCTGTTCACAGTCAGCTGTGTCTAAACTCTGGACCAAATACAAACAACATGGGAAGGTTGTTAAATGCAAACATACTGGTAGACCAAGGAAGACATCAAAGCGTCAAGACAGAAAACTTAAAGCAATAAGTCTCAAAAATCGAAAATGCACAACAAAACAAATGAGGAACAAATGGGAGGAAACTGGAGTCAACCTCTGTGACCGAACTGTAAGAAACCGCCTAAAGGAAATGGGATTTACATACAGAAAAGCTAAACAAAAGCCATCATTAACACCTAAACAGAAAAAAACAAGGTTGCAATGGGCTAAGGAAAAGCAATCGTGGACTGTGGATGACTGGATGAAAGTCATATTCAGTGATGAATCTCGAATCTGCATTGGGCAAGGTGATGATGCTGGAACGTTTGTTTGGTGCCGTTCCAGTGAGATTTATAAAGATGACTGCCTGAAGAGAACATGTAAATTTCCACAGTCACTGATGATATGGGGCTGCATGTCAGGTAAAGGCACTGGGGAGATGGCTGTCATTACATCATCAATAAATGCACAAGTTTACATTGATATTTTGGACACTTTTCTTATCCCATCAATTGAAAGGATATTTGGGGATGATGAAATCATTTTTCAAGATGATAATGCATCTTGCCATAGAGCAAAAACTGTGAAAACATTCCTTGCAAAAAGACACATAGGGTCAATGTCATGGCCTGCAAATAGTCTGGATCTTAATCCAATTGAAAATCTTTGGTGAAAGTTGAAGAAAATGGTCCATAACAAGGCTCCAACCTGCAAAGCTGATCTGGCAACAGCAATCAGAGAAAGATTGATGAAGAGTACTGTTTGTCATTCATTAAGTCTATGCCTCAGAGACTGCAAGCTGTTATAAAAGCCAGAGGTGGTGCAACAAAATACTAGTGATGTGTTGGAGCGTTCTGTTGTTTTTCATGATTTCATCATTTTTTCCTCAGAATTGAGTGATTCCATATTTTTTTCCCTCTGCTTGGTCTAAAAAAGTAACCGTTACTGACTGCCACAATTTTTTTTTCCTGATTTCTTAGTGTTTCTTAAAGCCAGAAAGTTGCCATTTGAAATGACTTTAGTTTTGTGTCATGTCTGTGATCTGCTTTTTTTCTACAAAATTAAACAACTGAATGAACATCCTCCGAGGCCGGTGATTCCATAATTTTTGCCAGGGGTTGTATAAGTAAAATTGATTTTGATTTGATTTGATTCATCAGCTCCTCAAAATGTTCCCTCCACCTCTTCAACACACTCTCCTCACTTATGAGCACATTACCATCTGCATCCTTTCCAGCTCGGTCCCTTTGTCTGGCCAATCGGTGCAGACAACCCTTTTCTCCTTCCTTATTGTTTGACTTCACATACAGTTTGTGATATCCCTTTTCTTTAGCCTTTGCCAGATCTCATTGTCTTATCTTTCTGACTGTCCCAATTCATTTTCACAGATGTCTTCCTACTTATACTTTCCTGAACATCCTCATTCTACCATCAAGTTTACTCAGCTTTCTTCCTCTGTCCAGTTGTCACACCCAGCAACTTCCTAGCCATCTCCCTCATCAGTTGTCTAAAATCATTTCACCTGCACCCAATGTAGTTCTCACTTCCTCCCTGAATTACACCAAACAGTCTTCTTCCTTCAGTTTCCACCATCTGCCCCTTCACTCCACAACATCCTACAAACCACCATCCAGCTGGACTACTGGTATTTCGACCTGAGTTTGCTGCCCAGTTGTTCTACCTGTCTATGTCCTTGGACATAACACCTCATCTGCATTGTCTCAGTCCACCCAGCTGTAAAAAGGTCCTGACCTTGTCTAGAGGAGTAACCTCTGTTGCATTGGTGTCTCATTCAAAGGGACTCGCAGGCTCTCATCACCTTTATGATCCAGAATCCAGGGATGAGCTGGATTTTCAGCACTTACAACCCAAAATCAGAGAAAGTTGGGACAATATGAAAAATGGCAATAAATAAATAAAATAAAAGACTTTGTAATGATCCTTCCATTTCCTATGATTTCTATTTCATTACAGACAGTATGAACTTAAGATACTTAATTTGTTTTTTTCTGGTCCACTTCATTTAATTTGTTAATATTCATCCATTCCTGCATTTCAGGTCTGAAATACATTCCAAAAAAAATTGGGACAGGGAAATTTATCAAAATATAAAGATTGACTAGTTCCTTTTACTGCCAGTCTTGGGACAAGTCAGGGGGTGAACACATGATCATGTCTTGGACTTCATTTCCATTAATCATTAAGAAATGCAAACAGTTTGGAACTGTAGGAGAAATCGGTGTTAAGTCAGCAGGTCTGAGTGACTGTTGGCCCATTTCCACTGCAGGGGTTTTAGGGTGCCGACACCTTTGAATGTGTCTCCACTGCAAGGACCGCCCTGAAAAGTGAGTTTATGAAAACTTTATTCAGGGCCAGGAACGTCCCTCCTGCAGGCTCTGCACTTCTGACGGCACGGAAGTGCCCCTGGGTGATGCGGGATGCTGATGCTGATTGGTCTAACGCACATGCGGGAAGGTGAGAGCGTATAGACATTATATACGTAGATGACTCATGGACTGCCGCTGCCTATTGGAGCTGACGTATCAGTCGGCCGCTATCTTGGATGGGTCCCTGTTGCGCCCCCAGTGCATTTATTTGTACTGAGGAAGGTGTATCCCCAACCACAATAATCCGTAACTCCCCAAATTTTTACCCAAATTTCCCACGGTTTGGTTTGTTAGAAACAGCAGAGATTCAGTTATGCTACAGGATGCTGTCACATACAGTAGTGTTCAGAATAATAGTAGTGGTAAGTGACTAAAAAGATTAATCCAGGTTTTGAGTATATTTCTTATTGTTACATGGGAAACAAGGTACCAGTAGATTCAGTAGATTCTCACAAATCCAACAAGAACAAGCATTCATGATATGCACACTCTTAAAGCTATGAAATTGGGCTATTAGTAAAAAAAAAGTAGAGAAGGGGGTGTTCACAATAATAGTAGTGTGGCATTCAGTCAGTGAGTTTGTCAATTTTGTGGAACAAACAGGTGTGAATCAGGTGTCCCCTACTTAAGGATGAAGCCAGCACCTGTTGAACATGCTTTTCTCTTTGAAAGCCTGAGGAAAATGGGAAGTTCAAGACATTGTCCAGAAGAACAGCATAGTTTGATTAAAAAGTTGATTGGAGAGGGGAAAACTTATACGCAGGTGCAAAAAATTATAGGCTGTTCAACTACAATGATCTCCAATGCTTTAAAATGGACAAAAAAAACAGGGACGCGTGGAAGAATACGGAAAACAACCATCAAAATGGATAGAAGAATAACCAGAATGGCAAAGGCTCACCCATTGATCAGCTCCAGGATGATCAAAGACAGTCTGGAGTTACCTGTAAGTGCTGTGACAGTTAGAAGACGCCTGTGTGAAGCTAATTTATTTGCAAGAATCCCCCGCAAAGTCCCTCTGTTAAATAAAAGATGTGCAAAAGAGCTTACAATTTGCCAAAGAACACATCAACTGGCCTAAAGAGAAATGGAGGAATATTTTGTGGACTGATGAGAGTAAAACTGTTCTTTTTGGGTCCAAGGGCCACAGACAATTTGTGACACGACCCCCAAACTCTGAATTCAAGCCACAGTTTACAGTGAAGACAGTGAAGCATGGTGGTGCAAGCATCATGATATGGGCATGTTTCTCCTACTATGGTGTTGGGCCTATATTGTTATATGGCTGGGGGGGCCTGGCTGCCGGTTTGTTTCTGTCTTTTGGTTTTCCTCCCAGGTGGCGTGCGTTTGGGACTGAGTGGCTGTGTTGCTGAGGCTGTCAGGACCTCACCCTGATCACCTGCGACTCGTCAGGACTCACAGCTGTGGTGCATCTGGATGGATTGGAACATGTTGGCATTTAAGACTGGAGTGCACAGTGTGTATTTGCCAGAGACTCGACCTTGTGACCAGACGGGTGAGATCGTCGTCTCGGGAGCCATCTCATCAGCAGCGGATGCTGAGAACGTCCAGGTTTGATGCACGGTCTGTGAAAGAGGAGGGGGTGAGGTCTCACGCTCGTCAGCACACTTCCTGAGGTACGTTAGATTTTGTGACTAACAGTTATACAGTCAGTAAATGTGGTGTCCCTCACACCTTATTGTATTGAGCTGTTTGTTAGTCATGTATCAGCTTTCACTGCGGTGGAGTTTTGTGAACTGGATGTTCCATGCCTGCAGGTTGGGAAGCTGATCAGTAATCAAGCCAGGAAGTGTTTGCTGTTTGTACACCTTTAAGTGTTCTGTGTGTAGAGTGTGGACTCACATAATGGTTCCTTCTTTCACAGACTCGGTTGTTGCGGCCACCTGGGGGGTGTCGGCGGGGTCCTTGGGTCCGAAACAGCTTCTGGCTCCGGACCGTTAGCGCTGCTGGGAGCGCACCACGCCAGACCGCACCTTTTTGTTATTATATTATCACTGTTATGTATTAAATTCAGTTAGCCTTTGTACCGTGCTCTGCTTATTAAATACTGGGTTCTTCAAACGCTGGTCGGTTCTCCGAGCTGCGTCCGACACATAACATATATATCGCATACCAGGTATCATGGATCAGTTTGGATATGTCAAAATACTTGAAGAAGTCATGCTGCCTTATGCCCTTGAAATGGGTGTTTCAACAAGACAATGACCCCAAGCACACTAGTAAACAAGCAAAATCTTGGTTCCAAACCAACAAAATTAATGCCTCGCAGATGTGAAGAAATCATGAAAAACTGTGGTTATACAACTAAATACTAGTTTAGTGATTCACAGGATTGCTAAAAAAAAAAAGCAGTTTGAACATAATAGTTTTGATATTGTAGCGTCAACAGCAGATGCTACTATTATTGTGAACACCCCCTTTTGTACTTTTTTTACTAATAGCCCAATTTCATAGCCTTAAGACTGTGCATATCATGAATGCTTGGTCTTGTTGGATTTGTGAGAATCTACTGGTATCTCGTTTCCCATTTAACAATAAGAAATATACTCAAAACCTGGATTAATCTTTTTAGTCACATAGCACTACTATTATTCTGAACACTACTGTATTAAAAATATGTACTTTCATGCTGAAAGATTTTATGTTGTGCTCTTCAACAAAGACATATGGTATGGCATATAGATAAATGTATAAATTAATTTTATAATTCAGTAAAGAAACAAGTTTGGATTGTTCCTTTGAATTTATTTCACACAAACACACACACACACACACACAGAGAGAGAGAGACAGGACATCACTTTAATTTCCTCTGCTTCACTCACCAGGTGTCATGATGACACCTTTAGGGCCATCTGTCATTAGTCTGGACTCATTTCCTCCTCCGTGCTTTGAACTTCAGTGTTGTTATTTTCATGCCACGTCAGGTTACCCTGCTCAGGTTATTACTTTTGTTTCATTTATCTTCTGTGCATTATTTGCTGCTCACGTATATAGTTTTGCTTTATTATTTATTGTTTGCTTTCACTCTTGGTCCTTTATGTTGCTTTAGTGTTAGTTTAATTCTGCTTATCACATTAATTGTATTATGCCTTAGTCACAGGTTTTGGTTATTATTTATCTTCAAGTGTTTCTTCTGATTATGTTCTGTTTGTCACTGTTATTGCTCATCAGTTAGTTCTTTTTATTCATTGCACTATTCTGTAGTCATGTTTTATCTGCTGTTTAACCAATAGATTGTTTTGCCACCTGGTTAACATTCATTTCTTCCTTCCGCCATGATTAGTTTCCATTCTAGTTTTGTTTTTTTTGTTTTTTTTGGTGAGTCACTTTTCAGTTCATATGTTCATGCTTAGTTCATTCCTGGTCATAGTTGTATTGTATTCTGTGCATGGTTTCTGTTAGTGCCTCGTCATCTTTGATTGCCCCTGCACCAGCAATTGTGTTTTCATCCACTTCCACTCTTGCACTTGCTAATGTGTCTTTGGCTCATTCATCACTCCACTCTGTTTTCCTGCTTTCACTATCTTGCACCATGCATAATCTTTGTTCCAGAACTTTCACTGACACCCGCGACTTGTTCCACTAATTACACCACCAGTTATTTAAGCCCTCACAGTCTCACAGCTCACTACCATATTGTTGAATGTATTTCACTTTCCAGCCGTACCTCATCTTGTTTAGGCTTTATTCAGCCTGGCAGTGTTTGACCTTGTTTTGCCCTTGACCTTGTACTTGTCTTTGCCACTGAATACCACCACACCATGTTTTTTTTTACCTCAGCCTGTTTTTTGGACCAAGGCTCAGCCTCATGTCTGTCTGTACCTTTGTTTCTCTGCTGGACCATCTGTGTACCAAATCCCTGCTTGTTTAATTAAAGCTTTTTTTTTCTTACACCAGTCTGCTTGTGAGAGTTTTGTATTTGTGTCCTGCTCCGTTTGTGCTACGCCCGACACCAGGTTTTGTTGCAAAGATGAACAGGGTCTTAAACTACCTTGTTAGGCTTTTGACTGGGGCTGGAGAGCTAAAAGCTTTGAAGAAGAACTGTGTTACTTTGTCAAATACAGACGCCACTCAATTACAAAGAATTGTGAAACAAAAGCGCATAAGTGGATGGAAATGTGCACAAATGCACTCTTCCTTTTGCCACATTAATGAAAATTTGCTTGAGTTACGATACTAGTTGGATGGAAACAGTTAATGAGAGAGGACCAGTTCCTCCTGTAATAACATTACACCTAAGTACCGTTTGTTAGCATGACATAATATTACAAATGGTAAAATAACCAAAATTATTGTTCAATCTTATTTATGAAAGGTAATCCCTCACGATCTGGTTTCTATTCTGCACCGGTTATTGCAACCGTATGCAACACAATATACCAGCAAATCTGCTCACTCTCTATTGACTCTGGTGCGAGCCTATTGTGAAGAGACCCATCCAATATGGCCGTGACGCTGGATTACGTTGCAGCAAGTTATGAGGCGTCTATGTATACAACCCCAATTCCAATGAAGTTGAAACGTTGCGTAAAATGTAAATAAAAACAGAATATAATGATTTGCAAATCCTCTTCAACCTATATTCAATTAAATACACCACAAAGACAAGATATTTAATGTTCAAACTGATAGAATTTGTTGTTTATGTGCAAATATTTGCTCATTTTGAAATGGGTGCCTGCAACACATTTAAAAAAACTTGGAACGGGGCAACAAAAGACTGGAAAACTTGATGAATGCTCAAAGAACACCTAAATGGAAACAGGTGAGTGTCATGATTGGGGATAAAAGGAGCATCCCCAAAAGTCTCAGCCGTTCACAAGCAAAGATGGGGAAAGGATCACCACTTTGTGAACAACTGCGTGAAAAAATAGTCCAACAGTTTAAGAACAATGTTTCTCAACATCCAATTGCAAGGAATTTAGGGATTCCATCATCTACAGCCCATAATATAATCAGAAGATTCAGAGAATCTGGAGAACTATCTACACATAAGCGGCAAGGCCGAAAACCAACACTGAATGCCCGTGACCTTCGATCCCTCAGGCGGCACTGCATTAAAAACCAACACCATTGTGTAAAGGATCTTACTGCATGGGCTCAGGAACACTTCAGAAAACCATTGTCAGTTAACAGAGTTCATCACTACATCTACAAGAGCAAGTTAAAACTCTACCATGCAAAGTGAAAGCCATACATTAACAACATCCAGAAATGCCACCAACTTCTCTGGCCCTGAGCTCATTTGAAATAGACAGACACAAAGTGAAAAAGTGTGCTATAGTCTGATGAATCCACGTTTCAAATTGTTTTTGGAAATTATGGATGCTGTGTCCTCCGGACAAAAGAGGAAAAAGTCCATCCAGATTGTTACCAGCGCAAAGTTCAAAAGCCAGCATCTGTGATGGTATGGGGGTGTGTTATTGCCCATGGCATGGGCAACTTACACATCTGTGATGGCACCATCAATGCTGATAGGTACATCCAGGTTTTGGAGCAACACATGCTGCCATCCAAGCAACGCCTTTTTCAGGGACATCCCTGCTTATTTCACCAAGACAATGCCAAGCCACATTCTGCACGTGTTACAACAGCGTGGCTTCGTAGCAAAAGAGTGCGGGTACTAGACTGGCCTGCCTGCAGTCCAGACCTGCCGCCCATTGAAAATATGTGGCACATTATGAAGGGCAAAATATGAGAACAGAGACCCCAGACTGTTGAACAACTGAAGTAAATGGTAAATGGACTGCATTTATATAGCGCTTTTCCATCTGCATCAGACGCTCAAAGCGCTTTACAATTATGCCTCACATTCACCCCGATGTCAGGGTGCTGCCATATAAGGCGCTCACTACACACCGGGAGCAATAGTCGTACATCAAGCAAGAATAGGAAAGCATTCCACCTACAAAGCTTCAACAATTAGTGTCCTCAGTTCCCAAACGCTTATTGAGTGTTATTAGAAGGAAAGGTGATGTAACACAGTGGTAAACATACCACTGTCCCAGCTTGTTTGAAACGTGTTGCAGGCATCCATTTCAAAATGAGCAAATATTTGCACAAAACAATAAAGTGTATTAGTCTGAACAATAAATATCTTGTCTTTGTGGTGTATTCAATTGAATATAGGTTGAAGAGGATTTGAAAATCATTGTATTCTGTTTTTATTTATATTTTACACAATGTCCCAGCTTCATTGGAATTGGGGTTGTATAATGTCTATGTGAGAGCAACTCATGCAGCATTTGTGAAGGTAAACAGAAGCCAGCAAAACAACTAGCAAAGGCTGAAGGTGCACTGATGAGGAGGTTCAGTGAGGATTCCAATCTTTGAGGAGAAAAGCAAAAATCAGCATCAGCGACTCTGCATATGCACGGAATGAAACACACCACAAAACAGTGCAAAGAGAAAACTTTCAGACTGAAAACCTCTGGCTGCACCGCGGAAAAGGTCAAGCAGGACTGCAAGCCACAACAGCAATAAATAAAAGTGGCTCAGAATAACTGCACCACAGATAGCCGAGTCCCGGTGATGCAGGCGCAAAAGACTTGCTGCTTTTTCCCCATGATGAATGTATTAAAACAGGGGGAAACACACAGTACAGATAGAGGAGAGGATTACGATCAAGAAGCCCAGAGGCACATAAAGGAATAATTAAGTCAAATAAAGAAAGAAATAGTAAAGAAATTCAATCGAGCTGCTTTCAGAGTTTGCCATCATTTACTGTGCTGCTTTTCACCTCAGGTTGAGGTTAACGTTTGTTTGTTCGATGCTGGCCGTCACCGGGAGCTCAGTAGTTCTTCACCACTGTGAAGATACAATGACGCCCCGTTCTTGTACCTGCTCCTGAAATCTCGGGAGTAGGCCAGTTTCCTGGAGTGGAAAGAGGCCTTGTGCTGGAAGGAGACAAGTGAAGGAAGCCATCAAGACACCTAGATAGCCCTGAAAGTGTTACAGGCTTCTTAAACTGTGTGTAGTGCAACTTTTGCCTGTTGCGTCACCAGTTACAGTTTCATGACGAAGGGGTACAAAAAAAAAAAAAAACATGCAGAATTTCAGCTGCAGTTTGCCAGAAGGCACCTGGGAAAGCCAAGCCGAGATTTGATCTCTTTTCTTTAACATGAAGCTGTGAATGTGTGCAACACACACGTATTTAATTCAATTCAATTTATTTTCATTTATATAGCACCAAATCACAACAAAGCTGCCTCAAGGTGCTTCACATGAGTAAATTCTAACTTCACCAACCCCCAGAGCAAGAACAAGAAAAAAAACCTCAAATCTAAAGCCTGTTCCTGGAGTTCAAGTTTAAAAAATGAAGCCAGGATGGTGATGTTCCATGTTCAGAGCCGTGTGTCCTACCTTCCTGATGTCTTGTAGTTTGTCCATAATCTTCTGTTGAGGCAGAAGTGACTCTCTCACCACTGCAAGACAAACCAGAAAAAGCCACAAGGTGTCACCTCACTGTGTCCGTTTGAAACGTCAAACAGCTGAATAAGACCGACATCTTCAGGAAAACCTGTATGTCAAGACACCAGGTCCAGATCAGGCTTGGACCTTTGCAGAAAAAGACATTATTGAGCAGAAAAGAATCTGTTCAATCGTCCTCACCCTGTTTACTACTCATGAAGACCTCCACCAGGCTGAAGATGGACGCCTCTTCATCCTGAAGCACATCAACAACATAACCATCAACAACATAACAAGTCTGAACCTGATCCAAAGGTTCTTCTGAGCACTTCAAAGTTCAAAATAAGCTTCTCTGTAACCAGCTGATGGAGGTCACAGGTGTTAGGGTTAGTCTGAAAAAGATACTTCAGGGTTTTTTTTTTTAATTATACTTTTACTGAGGTTCTGACATACAATGTGTCTATTTCAATTCAACACAGTCTTAGAACCATTTTTTCCACACAAAGAAACAAAACACAGCAGGACAAACTAACAGAAATCAAAAAATAAATTTAGAAGGGAAAAAAAAGAGGGGGATATACAAGGCGAAGTCCACACACAAACAGGCTGGCATAAGGATGCCCATATCGCATTTCCCATGTTGTTAATTAGATAAGACAAAGTTCAGTCCATCTGGGTCCACTTTCTCCAGAAGTAGTTGCCCTTAATGTTGTCATGAAGGGTGTAAGTCAGTCTGTCCAAAGATATAGTGGGGTAAAAAAAAGTATTTAGTCAGTCCCTGATTGTGCAAGTCTCCTAAAGATGAGAGAGGTCTGTAATTTTCAACAAAGGTACACTTCAACTGTGAGAGACAAAATGAGAATAAAATCCAGGAAATCACATTGTAGAATGTGTAAAGAATTTATTTGTAAATTATGGTGGAAAATAAGTACTGGTCAATAACAAAAGTTCAACTCAATACTTTCTAACATAATCTTTGTTGGCTAATGTTTCCTGTAAGTCTTCACCAGGTTTGCACACACTGTAGCTGGTATTTTGGCCCATTCCTCCATGCAGACCTCCTCTAGAGCAGTGATGTTTTGGGGCTGTCGCTGGGCAACATGGACTTTCAACTCCCTCAACAAATTTTCTATGGAAATGCAAATGCTTTTTACAGAGCCACTCCTTTGTTGCCCGAGCAGTGTGTTTGGGATCACTGACATGCTGGAAGACCCAGCCATGTTGCATCTTCAATGCTCTCACTGATGGAAGGAGGTTTTGGCTTAAAATCTCATTGCACATTTTCCAGTTGATTTGTATAATAAATCCTGTTCATTTTGGACATTTTCTGTTCCATTCTTGTCTCCTGCATTTGGGTCCAACATTCCATTTGAGTTCAGACCGTAACAGTTTAGCTGCTAAGATACATTGCAATGGTGACGGCTACAAATCATATCCAATCAGGGCGGTTACTTCATCCTTCACTTCTCCCCAAAACCTTTGTATCTTTACATATTATCAAAACACATGTACGTATGTACCCACATCAGAATCGCATTTATGACATTTGGTGGATCCCAGGCCGATCCTGCTCCTCAGCAGTGGTGTGTAATAAAGTCTATGTAATATTTTAAATGGCCTTTCCCAGTATTACTACTCAGAATACTAAGTGTTATTTTTATAACTGCTGTCCAGGTATCTTCACCTATGTGCTCGTGGATGTCATCAGTAGAGCAGTTAGTGTTTAGGCCTAGAGTCTCACAGACCTGAGAGATGAACCTTTTTGATGTGGGTTTTTAAAGGATTTTTCTAAGAAAGGCTCATTCAGGGCCTGTACATTTTTTGGTATATAATGTCTTAATTGTAGGTATTGACAGAAATGAGACTGCTGTAAAAAGTATTTATGTTGTGGTACAAACCAGAATACACAGTTTAGGACCCAAAATGGAAGGAGCCAGATACAAGAGACAAGCATAACACAATAATAATTTATTGTGCAACAATGAGTAATTGGTAAATGTACAAATCCAAGGAATGAAGCGCTGGAGGGGAGAGACACCGAATGGACCAAAAAGAGCTACAGGGTTCCCACACCAGATAGTGCTTGGAGCCAGGACCAGGCAGCTGTGATGGAGCTGACTGGCAGCATCGTAAAAAAAAAAAAATGTTAGAAATGATGACAGAAAACAAGGGATCAAAAAAGAGACAAAACTGAGGCAGACATAACACACAGACAGAACTGAGTTTCCAACATTTGTGGAGTGGAAGAATCAGGGTTTAAAGATGAACCGAGGTGAACCAGCTGAAAGATGATTAGTGACAGGTATGCCAAATCAGCTCTGTGACACAGCGCCTGGAGAAACAGGAGGGAAGGGGGAGCAGAGCAGATCCAAGGCAGCACAACAGTACTCCCCCCAATGGGAGGCCCCAGGCGACCTACCAGTCTGGCCGGAGTGGGCCTGATAGAAGTCCCGGAGGAGGAAGGGGAAGAGGATGAGGCCCCGTGAGACCCAGGAGCATTCTTTGGGTCCATAGCCCTCCCAATCCAGCAAATATTCAAAACCCTGACATCTCACATCGAGGATGCGGCGCACAGTCCACGCCGGATGGCCATCCACAATCCGGGTAGGAGGCGAGGGATCTGCCAGAGGCCTCACTTTTGTCACAAAGGGCTGGTGCAGATGGGCTTGAGATGAGAAACATGGAACACAGGATGTATCGGAAGTGAACATGGAAGCTTGAGCCATTCTGAGGCGGGGTTGATGATCTTACCCACTGGAAAGGTCCCAAAAACCAGTGGGCAAGCTTATGTGAGTCCACCTGGAGCGGCACATCCTTGGCCAAGAGTCAAACTTCTTGGCATGTTTGTTACTGTGGGGCCAGGATTCGGTGCCAGTCTGCATGGCAGGTCATCCAATCCCTCGCCCCGAGAAGAGTGTAATGGGCAGTCCTCCACATCCGCTGACACTGCTGTAAGTGGGCTTGATCAGAAGAAACAGACAACCCA
This sequence comes from Thalassophryne amazonica, assembly GCF_902500255.1. Classification (NCBI taxonomy): domain Eukaryota; kingdom Metazoa; phylum Chordata; class Actinopteri; order Batrachoidiformes; family Batrachoididae; genus Thalassophryne; species Thalassophryne amazonica. The sequence continues at coordinate 77,566,029 of NC_047113.1, read as the reverse complement.
TCCTCTTGTGAGGGAAACAAAGGAGTCTATTACCCCAGAGAACACATGAATGGAGTCATACCTGTTGCTGAGCAAACCTGCGAGTTGTGGGCGTATTCCACCCACAGCAACTGAAGACTCCATGTGGCTGGGTAAGAGGACGTGATGCACCGAAGGGCTGATCCAAGGTCCTGGATGGCCGTGCCGCTTGTCCGTTGGATTATAAATGGTAACTGTATGACAGACTGGCTGAGGCCCCTAGCACTGAGCAGAAGTTCTTCCACACCTGAGAGGTGAATTGGGGTCTTCGGTCAGACACGATGTCAGCAGGAATGCCCAGCAGCAGGAACACATGGTGGACTAGGAGGTCAGCGGTCTCCTGGGCCGATGGTATCTTCGGCAGGGCCAAAACATGTGCCACCTTGGAAAATCTGTCCACTATTGTGAGGATGGCGGTGTTTCCGCTGGAAGGTGGCAGTCCATTAACGTCAGTCCAATAAAAGTTCAGGCAGATGTGTGACCAGGGCATCCAGAAGTGGGAAGAGGATGGAGCAGTCCAGAGGGCATTTGATGTGATGACTTACTGCTGGTGCAGATGGTTCAGGATTTAACGTATTCACACACATCTGATGGCCACCAGAAGTGTTAACAGAGGAGAGTGAGGGTGCGATGAATTCCAGGGTGGCAGGCAAACTTGGAGTTGTGGATAAACTGGAGCACAGTTGAGTGAGTAACAGGGGGACCAAAGAGCCACCCGGAAGGTTCTCCTCCAGGGTCTGGACAGGTCTTCTGTGCCTCCCAGACGACCCTCTCCACAACCTATTTGAGGGCATGGGGGAAGGAACTAACAAGAGAGAGCATCTGGCTTGGTGTTTTTGCTGCCTGGTCTGTAGGTGATGACAAAACTAAAACTTCCAAAAAAAAAAAATAGCTACCACCTGGTGAGAAATGAGTCGTTTAGCACTTTGTATGTATTCCAAGATCACAATCAGCCCAAACAATAAATGGAATGGACGTACCTTCCAGCCAGTGTCTCCATTCTTACAGCGCTTCCTTCACAGCCAGGAGCTCCCGGTTACCCACATCATAATTCCACTCAGCGGGAGTCAGACAACGGGAGAAAAATACACAGAGGTGCAGATGGTGAGAGCCCCCAGCCCACTGAGAAAGGATGGTCCCAACCAGAAGCATCAACCTCCACGATGAACTGACGATCCGGATCAGGCTGAATGAGAATTGGTGCGTGGGTGAACCGGTGTTTTAGCATTTGAAAGGCACGATCGACTTCAGGGGACCATATGAAGGAGGGCTTAGCGAAGGTAAGCTTATGCAGAGCAGCGGCAACCTGCCTGAAATTTCTAATGAACCGATGATAGAAGCTGGCAAACTCTCGAAACTGTTGTAGCTGTTTTACATTGGACGGTACCAGCCATTGGGGGGCTGCGTGAATCTTGGAGGGATCAGGCTTAATCTGGTTGTGTTGGAAAACATACGATACGATACACTTTATTGTCCCTTCCAGCAAATTTGTCTTGGACTCCAAGAGCTGCACAGATAAAGCTGCCCACAAATGTCCTGGAGCGCTACAGTACAGGCACTCCCCAGCTGTTAATCGGTCCTGGCGCTCTTCAAGGGATAATCGAGCCCTGCCGAGCTGCACTGGCTCCTCAGCAGGAGGCGATAACGTGGGGAGTGCGCTCCCGGCGAGGCGTGAGGAAGAAGGAATGGAACTGGGAAGGAGCTGAGGGGAAGACGAACATATCACTCTTCGGCCTCTTTCCTGCCGTCTCTCTCTAAAGCTGGGCTTACACTGTGCGAGTTTTGGCCCTTTTTGAGCCGATTTTTCACTCGTGCGAGAATTTTTTGGATCGCGCCGAGTTTCAGTGTAATCATGCATACTGCATCGTTTAGTATACACGGAGTAACGAGCTGCATTTAACCTCTGACAACCACCTCCCGATCAGCAACTGTATGGGTGAATGAAAATCAAACCTGTTTGATATTCCCTCATGAGAGTATCGCGCTATTGAAGCAGTAGCTACAAGCGGTGGTTGTTTGCCCCACATCGGTGATTGAACACCATACTAAACTCCTGTTCAAATGCTGTGTCGGAGCTGAATAAGGGTGACTGTTGTCCCTGTAGCACTGTAGGCCAGGCCAGGACAACCCCCCCCCCCCCCGGAGGAGGTTGACTAGGTAAACCATCTTACTGCTATCTGTGGAATAATGAGAAGGTCCTTGGAAAACATTAAGAAACACTGCATGAGAAAAGACGCACACGTATTCACATTGTCGGAGGTACAGGATGGCAAATTATCGGTTCATGCATGGTGGCAGAGGGAGGTACTACAGGCTGAGGTGGTTGAACTGGCTGAGCTGTCGAGGGCGGAGACTGAGTGGGCACGGATGTAAGCTGACTGTGGAAAGAGCTGAAATGCGTAAGTCAGGCTGAGCTACCTGTTGAGTTAGCGCTGAAAGTTGGTTGATCAGAGTCAATATCTGTTGCTGCTGCTGGTACAATAAAGTTCCCTGTGAGCTGAGGGCCTGGCTGACCGGGTCAGCTCCCGCTGAGTCCATGTGATAGCCAGAAACTCCTGTTGTGGTGCAAACCAGAAAACACAGTTTAGTACCCAAAATGGAAGGAGCCAGAAATAAGAGACAAGTGAATAATTTATTGTGCAACAATGAGTAAATGGTAAATGTACAAATCCGAGGAGTGACGCGCTGGAGAGGAGAGACACCGACTGGACCAAAAAGAGCTACAGGGTTCCCATTCCAGATAGTGCCTGGAGCCAGGACCAGGCAGCTGCGACAGAGCTGACTGGCAGCATCGTAAGTCGAAGACAGAAGAAAACACATTAGAAATGACGACAGAAAACATGGGATCAAAAACAAGACAAAAGATACCACACAGGTAGAACTGAGTTTCCGGCATTTCTGGAGTGGAAGAACCAGGGTTTAAATACAGCTGAAAGATGATTTGTGACAGGTGTGCCAAATCAGCTCCGTGACACAACACCAGGAGAAACAGGAGGGGAGGGGGAGCAGAGCAGATCTTGTTGAAAATCATGTCTCCACAGTGACACACTGTGTTGTTAAAATCTCTTATCTACACCAAAAGTATGTCTAGTAAAAGCTAGCATCTTTCATTATCTTGTTATCATGTGAAAAGACGTAACAGCAGGCAGTGGTTTCACCCAAGGCCTCATGTTTGACCCAGTTAACCACATGGCCTAAGCATGACATGACATTTTTTGATCTTGTAAGCACACACATGGGAGGATTCCTTCTTTATCATGAATGATGTCAGTGGATGTCTATAAAAACCTTACCATAAACTGTGTTTGGGTTTTTTTCCCAGACAGAGCTTCCATGAGCATTGTCCGTAAGAAACAGGTCTGATCAACTTCACATAAAATAAATAAACTGTAACTTTTGTAATAACAGAGTCTTTCTGATCCAGGACAGACCCAAAGAGCCCAGGGTTAACACATTCATATATGTACCGAAATTGTGCTGCCCAGTAGTATGACGGCATATTTGGGACCCCTAGTCCACCTCGTTCTTGCGTCTCTGTAGTTTTCCTATTTTTACTCTAACCTTTTTACCTTGCCAAATAAATTGTGTAAATATTTTATTTAAATCTACAAAAAAACAAACAAAAAAAAACCTACTGGGAATTGAATTCTGCAACATCTGCAAAGGGTATAATAACCTAGGTAGTATATTCATTTTAAGCACACTTATCCTACCCAGCCAGGAAACAGGTAGGGTTCCCCATCTGTCCAGGTCTTCCCTAATGCATGTTAAGAATGGCGTAAGGTTAAGCTTGACTAATTTTCCCAGAGAAGGACCAATTCACATTCCAAGGTATGTTATTTCCTTAGGTGACCACTGAAAGGGAAAGCCACTAGTCGGGGCACAGCCTGTCATAGCACTAATAGGCTTGGCTTGTGTCTTTAGTAAATTAACCTTAAAGTCTGATGCATGTCCAGAGTGTTGTAGACATTCAAGCAGGCATGGTATAGTGGTATCTATTTCAACTAGGTATAGCAGGACATCGTCCGCATACAGAGAAATTTGACACATACTCAAACTGTTACACAGCGCATTTACGGGGTCATCACACTCATGAACTTTTATTTTTTACCACATTTTAATAACGTAAAACTATATTTATTTTTATTCATTTTGGTCAGACAAAGTAGATGACAGATGAACAGTTTGGTTTTTAGTGAACTCTGAAGTCTTAATGAAGGTGACATTTTAGCAGGAACTGCCAAAAGAAGGACAAAGAACCAGAATTATTATGAATGACTGAAAATGGCACTGAAGAGGATGAAGACCAAAAATACATCTGCACCACATGCAACCCCAGTGGAAATGTGAAAGAGTTTACAAGACTAAGACAAGACATTTTTGTGAGATCAGATGCAGAATTCTTAAAAAAGGAGAAGGTCTTGAACTTATTCTGAAGACTGAGCAAGGAGGCTGCCACAGGCAAGGAGACCGAGAGAGGAGACAGAGATGAAATGGCAAAATCATTAGAACTGTCGGCAGCACCGGGGGTCACTCTAGTGGACAAAGAAATCAAATGCCTGTTTTTGGTAGATGACCTGGTGTTGCTGTCTCCAACCAAAGAAGGGCTACAACAACAACTTGACCAATTTCTCCCAAACCTGGGCCTCGACAGTGAATCTAACCAAGACAAAAATGATGATATTCCAAAAAGGACCCAGCCTCCAGTCACACAAATATAATTTCTTCCTGGATCAGACAGTCTAAGAACACACAAAAAACTACACCTACCTCGGAATAAACATCATCACCTCAGACAACTTCAACAAAGCTGTAAATGACCCGAGAGACGAGGCAAGAAGGGCTATTTGTGACATCAAAAGATCATCAAAGTAGACATCCCAATTCAAATTCTGGCTCCAAATATTGGAGTCCGTCATAGAACCCATTTTTCTTTGTGGTTGTGAGGTCTGGGCCCGCTCGCCAACCAAGAGTTAGCAAAATGGGACAAACACCAAACTGAGACTCTGCATGCAGAATTCTGTAAATCCATCCTCCGTGTCCAACAGAAAACACTGAACAACGCATGCAGAGCAGAATTAGAACGATATCCACTAATTATTGAAGTTCAAACAAGAGCCATTAAATTTTATGAGCACCTTAAAAACAGTGACCCCAGTACTGTCCATAAGAAAGCCCGGATCCACAGAGAGACCGTAGAGAGGCCCCCTCAGCCAGCTGGTTCTACACAAACACAAGCAGAGCCACCAAACACAAACCCTGTTAGACAAAACCAAATTAGAAGAAAAAAAAAGAAAACTATGTGATGCACTGGGAAAAAAAACAACCAAAAACCAGAGTAAACTGGAATGCTTTGTCCCTAAACAGCCAGAACTCGGTGGCAGAATACCTGAGCACTGTGACCAACCCAAAGCTCAGGAAATCCTTGACCATGTACAGACTCACTGAGCACAGCCTGGCTGTGGAGAAAGGCCGCCACAGACAGACCTGGCTCCCCAGAGAAGACAGACTGTGCACCCACTGCTCACAACACCAGGTGGAGACCAAGCTGCACTTCCTGACCACCTGCCCGCTGCACCAAGACATCAGAGACACGAACAGAGACACAGATAACAAACACCCAAACAGAGTCTGAGACCAACATCGACAAACTTCACTATCTGTTGGCTGAAGGACAACAAACACAGCAGCAAGGTTTGAGACAAGAAAAGAAGGAATAACGGACACAAACCACCGTAAACCGAAAACAGGAGATTAAACTGCTACGTCACTTTATCTACATATAACACATTTTATAGAATACGATATTTTTACACTGACAGGACAATTTTTACTATTATTTTAATCCCACAGCTCCTGTTTACACATTTATTTACTGTAGAATATTGATAACTGTATGTACATCTACTGATTTTATTTATTTTTTACTCTGTGTAACACTTGCTTTGACAATGTAAACGTATGTTTCCCGTGTCAATAATGCTGCAATATCCGGCAAAGACATTCCAACATGTTGAATATCCACAATTTGCGGTCTGAGCACTCCTGGTGTCCTTCCGAGCAGACTACAGCGCTCTTAACGCACCACACATGGCAGGAATATCTGAAAAGGTTATCTTTAAGGCCATCACAATGATTGGGGTGTCTAAGATTGTCAGAAGGGGAAGATCGGGTCTGAAATCGGCCTAATTATCTTGCTGTGTGAACCAGGCTTTAGTTTGCTGTGGACATTTTGAATTTTACAATGTGACAGCGAAGGTGAGTTGGAGTCTTTCTGGGTACCTGTCTGTCCAGCTGCCTGAGGACCTCGATGAGGACTGAAGCCGCCGTGCTGGTTGCTGTGACAGAGACAAACGTTACAGCCAACCTGAAACACACAAAACCACAGCCACCAGGACAGGAAGCACTCAGATCTCCTCCCGCTGTTGTGACGTCAACCTCTGCGTTTCCCTGCAGCACTCACTTCCAGCCAGCGTACACCCTGATAACCTCAGCGCCACGCGGTCTGGCTCGGAGCAGCCAGGCACCGCCACCATCCGCCAGGGCCCAACAGCTGTCTGCACCACCGCTACGGCTCAAGACCAAGTCGCTGAGGACACGCTGTAGCCCACCCACCTCATGGAGCTCAAAGTCCTGTGGATCTCCTGGGAGGTAGAAGGCCCTTAGTGCTGCCGCCTGCAGGGTAAGAGAGGTACAGCTGGATCAACACATCACTACAATGTTCAGAACAACAATGGTGGGGGGGAGATGGAATCACTCAAACAAAAATAAACTGTTTGCTTTTCTTCAGATTAGATTAGATTAAACAGAACTTTATTGATACCTTGGGAAGACTCCCTCAGGGAAATCGAGGTACTCACAAAAATGGCCAAGAAATTTTAAAAGGAAAATAGTGCAGATTTTCAGGAGAAAAAAAAATTACGACAATAAAGTCATAATTTCATCTCTATAATATTACTAGCTGAGTTCGCCGTTCTGCACACGGGTAATAGAGCTGAATTTTATCCATGTCATTGTATATTTCATATCCCTTTAGTTAAGGTGTAGTAAGTTGCGTTGCAGTGTGGATGTTGTCATCATTAATTTTCACAGAGCAATTTGTGACATTCATGAGACTCAAGTGACTGATGATAAAAAGGTGACAGCAGGTCATATCACCGCAACGCTCTGGCAGCCGCACACAGCAGCTATATTTTAATTGAAAAAACGTGCACTTTAACTGGCACACGGTGCACACTGACCCATTCGGATTGTAATTAAAGTGCACCCTCGCCAGCCGCTACTACATAGTAAGTAAAGTGTGAGGTTTGCTACTTGACCTGAGAACCACGTAAACTGTGAAAATAAGGGCTCCAATGAGCGGGTCGTGAATATATAAAGCTGATCGTGTGTGTGTGTGCCCCCAGTCACCATAGCAAGTTTGGTAAGTTTCAACTGCTTAAGTGCTGTGGCTGTGCATAGCGAACACACACACGGTCAGCTTTATATATTAGATATGTGTGTCCAACAAAAAGTTAATAATTCCTCTGGTCTGAACTTCACCCCATCTTGGATTCTTCCTTGTCCTAAAATCCAGGCTTTCAGTGACTTCCTGGGCACATCCATCAGAAGTGTATCCGTACATAATGGAAATATTGAACTTATAGAGACATTCAGTGATCTCAGCAATGACGTTCATGTCTCAGGGTCTTTGATCTTTGAGATCCAGAGATGCCTGGGAAGATCTTAGAGATGAAGGTCCAATTTCCTGTCTTACTGTCTGGTTGTCAGACGTGGACTCAAACCAGTGATCTAAGGTGATGACTGGATGTCTTTAGTATCAGGTCTCTGTGGAGGATCTGTTGGTCCTGCTAAAATGATTTTTGTGTCAAATGAACAACTGTTCATTTGTTGTTGACTGTGACACTGTGAGGGAACATCAGCTACCACATCTTGTCCATGTAGTGTATTTCTCTGAACATGAACCAGGACAGGTGCCTCAGTGTTGAGGACCCCAAAGACTGGGGAAGGTCAAGGACATGCCCATGTCTCACCTGGCTGCAACAGATAGATGATTAATTTGAAGAGATTGGGATGGAACAGTTGACAGTTGTCTAGATGTTTGCAATCCAGGACCCAAGGCAGCTCTGGGGCGTGTTGGATGTGTAACCTGTGGCACCACTTCACACTCCCAGAACTGTACCTTGTACCACATGCATGTGCACTCAGATAGAGTTCTTTGGATACCGTTCACCAAGTCGGATGTTGTTCACATGTAAATGCCAGCCACTTACAATCACATTTGGTTTCCTGCCTAAAGGTGCCCTGACACAAGCATGTTTTTGATTCACGCAACAGCACGACCTGTGTCTTGCTGGAGAGTAAACTCATCTTTAACTGATGCAGACAGGACGCCAGAGGGGCGCCGGTGCGTGCTGTTGCGCACAGAGAATTTTGAAATGTTCAAAAGATCTTTCACGCACAAATGTCGTGCTATGTAGCGCGATCTAATCTCCAACACTATGTGCAGCTCGTCAAGTGGAGTAAACAAGAAGTGAACAGAGCGAGTGGTGACGACAGCGAATCGCATCAGAGCTCAGCTCGTCTGAATGATTAGAACAAGAAGTTAAATCTGTTATAAACATAAAAATAAATACTTTAACAGCTGCACACAAGAAGGAAAAAACACGTAACTGTTTTATCAAGCCATGACAATGTAAACAAGTCAAATAATTACATTTTCAGACAGCTCAAAATGCTTTCTGCAGTTTGTTAGGCGCGCGCATGCACGCGAAGGGCCTCGGCTGCAGCCTCCTCTGTGATTCAGGAAGTGATTAGAGCCGTTTGCAATGGCCAATTTGCAGAAAAAAATGATTAATCTGCCACAAAATAATTATTTTATATACGCAGCGTCCAGCGCAGAGCACATGGCAGCCGGTAGAACAGTGTCCAGCTGTGAACACGGCAGGTGGGATCGTCACGACACGGGTCGTGCTGTTGCGTGAATCAAAAACATGTTCATGTCAGGGCACCTTTACACTTGTGGATGAGTCAGACCTCTGCACCTTAAACCTGAATGTCCGCTTACTCTGTATGATTAAACCTGTTCACACCTCAATGCACAAAGTTACGCTGTGCTCGTCGCCTCGCATATTAATGAGCCAGGACGCACAGCTGTTTTCCCAGCGGGTCCCCTGCCGGGCAAAGTCCTGTGGAATGTTGCAAAAAGTTTTCATATGTCTGTATGCAAAACTGTGACCGCTCCTACATTGTGGTAGGGCGCCCTGACACGTGCACAACTTTGATCCGCGCACTTGCACACACGTCGTCATGACAATCCCATCCGCTGTGTTCCCAGTTGGACGCCATGCTTTCTTCCACTGGCTGCCACGCGCTCTGCGCTGGACGCTACGTATTTAAAATAATTATTACGTAGCGGATTTTCTCTGCGAGTTAGCTAAATCACAGAGGACCGTTCCAGCAGCAGGTGTTCGAGCACACACGTGTGCACTGAACAAGATGGAGAAAGCATTCTTAGCCATCTAAAAAGGTAATTATTTGTCATGTTTACATTATCATAGCTTGATAAAACAGTTGTGTGTTCTTTCCGTCTTGTGTGCAGCTGTTAAAGTATGTTTACAAGAGATTTAACATCTTGTTATAATCGTTCAGACGAGCTGCGCTCTGATGCGGTGCACTGACGCAACCACTTGCTCTGTTCACTTCTTCTTTACTCAACTTGATGAGCTGCACGTTGTGTTGGCGAGTAGACCACGCAACATTGCATGACATTTATGCATGAAGGATTTTTTTTAACATTTCAATATTCTCTTTGCGCAGCTGCACGCACTGGCGTCCCTCTCTTGTTCAGTCTGCACCCGTTAAAGACGAGTTTACTCTCCTGCACTACACAGGTCGTGTAAGTGAGTGAGTCAAAGTTGTGCAAGTGTCAGGGGGCTTTAGGCACAGACATCCATCTGCAGCTGATGTTTTAGGCATTCAGTCAACCTGGGCTTTTGTTCTCCACAGCAAAGCCCCCTGTGGAGTACAATCCGGGTGAACGGTATATGTGTGCCTGAAAGCCTTTTTTAATCTTTTTACTTTTCTGTGAATAAAGTACACGCCTTGCATGTTTAGATGTAGAAACCGTCTCCTTGTATTGCTTCCAACTCAGTTTCTACAACATAATGTATTTTTAGTTTAATGTGTCATTGTGGAGCAGGTGCATGAGGACTGTTTGAGGTGGGTCGGGGCTCTTACCAGGACTTCTTCATTCCTCATCAACCGACAGACTGAAGCCAACTGGAAGTGGTCGCGTTTGGCAGCATCATCGCCATCAAACACTTTGAGAAACACTTTTCCTGGAGGTTGAAATAGATACACGGTTTTAGTCTTACTGCTCATGTTCTATAGTTTAAAAAAAAAAACTCTGCCTTTAGTCTGACTCAATCTTTAATAAGAGTCATATTCAGTCTCAGTGAAATGCTCAAAGTACATTTTTAGAGAAGCACAAGACCATCATTCAGAAACATTCTGGACATCGATCATTTTAAAAGCATTTCTGTTAAAATTCATGATAAAACTGACCTGAGTCTGCTGTGGCTGGATGAACATCTTTAGGAGGTGGAGCTGATGACTCACTGTCCCCTGATGGATCTGTTGCAGCCAGCAGAAAAAGAACTGCAATTATTTGCAATTTCCAGACATTCTAGATTGCTGAATGACTCACAATGTCGTGGCTATCCCTCTGTGGCAAGGAAGACTGTCTCTTGAACGGTTCCCAAATGGGATGGTGGATCCGGAGGTGACTGGACAGGCCCAATCTTGAGCACATTGTTTCTTAACAACACTGCAGGAAGCGTCTGCTGGTCAGGATCTCACTCTGTCTTCTTCCTCTTTCTCCACTTCTACTCTGTGTTGGTTGTCTGCATTTTTCAAAGACTTTTACTCCTGTTTGGATCATTGCTAACCAGCTGGCTCGGCCCTTCCTGTGTTCTTCCTCGGTCTTCCAGTTGATGGAGCAGCTCTTGGGATTGTGCTTCAGGAGGTCCTCGCAACATTTCTTCTGCCCTCCTCTGGACTGTTTTCCTTCCCTTAGCTGGAAGTTGAAAATCTGCTTGGGATGTCGGCTATCATACATCCTAACGACGTCACCCACCCACCAACACTGGTTCTTGATGATGACACAATTGATGCTCTGAAGCTTGGCTTCAGCCAGAACGCTTATGTTGGTACGGTAGTCTTCTCACCAGATGTGGAGGAAACTCCTCAGGCAACATTGGTGGAATCGCTCGAGGGTCTTCAGGTGGTGGCAGTAGATGGTCCAGGTCTCAGATCCGTACAGCAGGGTTGGCACGACAAATGGCTTTGTTGATGAAGATTTTCTTCTTGTGTCAAAAGGTCTCTGCTGTTGACAACACAAATGTGAAACTGGCTGATAGTTCCTGCACACTTGAGTCTGTGTTGGATCTCATTATCAATGATTGATGATACGTGGCTGCCCAGGTATGGAAGGTAGATCACGTTTTCCAAGACCTGTCCCTGCAGTTTCACATCAGAAAGCTTTTGATTGTCCATGTTGGATGGCAGCTGGTACAGAATTTGTGCCTTCTTCAGGTTGATGTGAAGACCAATCATGGTGTAGGCTTCGTCAAAGGTTTCAAGGTTTTTCTGAACACCTTCTTCCATAAAGGATGACACTCTGCTGTTGCCACCATACAGGAAGTCCAGGAGTGAGATGGTGGTGATTTCCTTCTTGGCTAGTAGTCAGCTCAGGTTGAAGAGCTTTCTATCTATTTTGTGCATGATGTCAATTAACGGTGGCACATTGTCCTTGAGGTGGAGGATCGTTGCAACAAAGATGATGAAGAGCGTAGCTGCAATGACACAGCCCTGATTTACTCCTGATTGAACATTTAAGGTTTCAGTTATTGTGCCATTTACCATAACTGTGGCAGATATGTCAATGTGAAGAAGCCTCAGGGTCTTGATGAATTGCTGTCAAACACCTATGTCAATGTGAAGAAGCCTCAGGGTCTTGATGAATTGCTGTCAAACCCCTACGTCAAGTCAATGAAGGCGAGGTACAATGGCTGGTGTTGCTCTCGACATTTTTCTTGCAATTGGCAGACAGTGAAAATCATGTCTTTTGTCCCTCTTGATGGTCAGAAGCCACTCTGAGTTTCAGGAACGATGTTTTCGGCTAGTGGTCTCAGATGGTTGCTGGCCATCTGTGCAAAAACCTTTCATGCAGTAAACAGCAAGTTTCTGCGATGGTTTCATCAGCCAGACTTGTCTCCTTTCTATTTGTAGATAGTGACAATTTCTGCTGGTGTTTCTTCTTATGTCCAAATTTTGATGAGTTGGTACAGTTGGCATTGGAGAAAGGGGCCGCCTTCTTTAAAGACCTCAACGTGACTGCTGTCTTCCCCAGGTGCTTTGTTGTTTTCATGCCTTTTTAGGGTAACAAGAGATTCAGCAACTATCTTGTCTTGGTCAATGAAATGAGTCACAACATGACAGAACACATACAACCAAAATCCATCCCACAGACAGGCAACGTGAGCATTGTTAAAAATAAATTAGCACTCACAGACCTCAAAGTCAAGACTGCACAGTAGAGCCAACCACCTGTGGGAGACTTTGGACTGACGTGGTAGACAGTGCTGTCCACCACATCAAAATACCACGAGACAATACGAGTTTAGACAATGCTTATCAATCTTTCTGGGAACTGGAAATGTTGGAATCATAACTTTATTTTTCATACAACATTGAAACTGACAGGAAACGAATCGCCCCCAAGTTTGGAAACACAGACAGGGTTTGCACCTGAAAGAAGATCAAGACTCCAACTGCTTGAATATTCTTAGTTTGAGAACTGAGCAATGGCACATATGGCTCCTGAAGCTCATCCAGAGCAGAAGGGTCATTTCATGGTGAGAAGAGGATCACTGGCTTGAAAAGGAGAACATTGTTTGAGAGGAGGATGACCGAAGAGTGCAGGTCAAAGTGCAACGAGGTGACGGCACTGAAAAGCAGAGCGGGAATGAACGGTCTTTACGGGACAGTACAGAACATCATTTGTTTTCTGTAAAGGACAAGGAAAATGAAGTTGGTGGAGGAACTCAGAACCCAAAGAACCTCCTCAGAACCACAGCAGTGGAACTAAAGGATGTGTGTGTTTGTTGTGGACATGTCTTCAGGTCTGTTCCCCGTGTGAAAGGTTTTGTTCATCACCTGGAAATCATTTACATCACACGAGTGTGTGTGTGTGTGTGTGTGTGTATATATACCCAGGTCTTGGCTGGTGCTCTCTAGGATGCGGTACAGATGCATCTTGCTAAAGTTCCTGGAGTCAACGCTGACACATGTTGGATGCAACATCATGCAGCACAGGCGTCCCATGGTGCACTCTGGTGGTATGCTGAGGTAACACGCCACGTGGCTCTGTGGGAACACAAGTCAAACAACACCTTCTGTTTTGCCACAAAACTTTTATGGTTCCACTTTTGTTCAGGATCTATGAAAATAAGGTGCCATGGTTCCAGTATTTTGCACCTGAACCTTTGCTTGAACAACAAAAGTGAGACAGGATGACGGGCGGACTGGTTAACAGGACGGTCTGTGGTTCCAACTGGAACCAGTTTGCTCTCAAACCAGAACACAACCAAACCCAAACCCTGAAAAGTGTGTGTGTGTGTGTGTGTGTGTGTTTTGTAAAACAAGCTCTGGAAAACGTTCGGATTGGTTCTTACCGTGATGCCGCACCACTCGCACCTCATCCCAACGAGCACCTCAGATGAGGCACATGACCGCTGACACACCTCACAGCGTGCCGCCGGTGACAGGTTGCCTTCCCGCCAGTGGTGGTGAAACGTATCCTAGGCCAAGAGTCCAGAGAGAAACGGGTCAGAACTGTTCCTGTAAATGATTCTTCTCAGGAGGCGGAGTCTTTAGATGTGATAAAATGACATTTGATTGGTCATTAGTGTTGTGGCTGGGGTCAGGGTTATGAGTCGTGTCCCAGCAAGGAGGCGCGGTCGCCATTTTAATTCCGGGCAGTTTACTGAGCTCACTCATTGAAGTTCTATTAGTCTTGTCAAGAAACGGGTGGAATATGCCAGAAAGCTGCGCATGTTGGCAAAGCTACAAACAGAAGACCAAGGAAGACAGTATTTCCTTCCATAAGTAAGTGGTTTTGGTTAGTCTCGTCACTTTGTCTGTGACATCTGGTTGATAAACAGGTGTATGTTTCCTGCCCGTGCCTGTGTGTTGTCCGAGGACACGGACCACACTTACACACACCACTCACACACAGAGATGTGCACACACACACCACTGACTTCATGAATGAAACTCAGTCAATAAAGGATAATTTTGTAAATATATACATATGTTTGGTAATGTATTAGGAGCCGCGCTGTGCTGAAAACAGCAGCAGTGCAGCTTAACAGCGCAGATCCGTGTAACTTTCAACACTAATATTTGGGAATGTGTGTGTGTCACAGTAAGTTTAATACTTTCCTGATATGATTTAATGTTCATTCATTTTACTGGTCGATATCCAGGTCAGAATGGCATTTTAACACGTATTTTGCGAGTGTTTTTTTTAGTGTGTTTAGTCGCGAATCCCCATTGAAAATGCATTAACATCCGGGAACTTGGTCAGTAATTTGCGCCAACCTGCGTGTCCGTCCAACCTGCATGTCTTTGGCACCGGAGCACCCGGAGAGACCCACACAAACACGGGGAGAACATGCAAATTCCACAAAGAAAGGCCGGGAAGCGATCCCATGAAAATTCAGTAAGGTATATCTTCTATTATACATTCCATTCCATGACCTTCTTGCTGTGAGGCAACAGTGCTAACCTATCTGTACTGCGGACGCACACCAGTGCAAACTTTGCTATTTAATGAAATACGGGCACAAAGCCAGGTGCTGGATTTACCGTGTTCATTGGTTTACTTGTGTACAGACTTTCTGGATATTAAGATATTAATACACCAGCTCAGCGCCTGACCACACCAACACATCCACAAGACACCAAAATGACACCTGCACCAGGTGGGCTTTGCTCTGCTATGTTCTGGGTATAAGACCTGGTCCTGGTTGTTTTATGGTCAATAAATGGTTTTGTCACATTATGATGACATCAAAGCAGTGATCCTCTCAGAGACGTCAGAGATCAGAGGACTGGATCCAATAACATGCTTAGGGGGGTCAATGATAGGAGTGGTATCCCTTCACAGACATGTCCAGAGCTGAACTTTACCTGCTCCACTTTCCCATCCAGGTGAGACCATCGACAGTCCGCACAGCTGAAGATGGCACAGTCCGAGTGCACAAACAAACCGCACACTGAAAAACAAACACGTCATACAGGTCACAGGTCAAGTTATGGTCTGGTTTTAATCCACATATGAACACAGGTCAAGTTATGGTCTGGTTTTAATCCACATATGAACCTTTTACCTCAAACCGAGGAGGTTAGGATATCACTGGTGCCCAACAGTCAGACTGGTAATCCACACAGATCTTGTCAGGACTGATGTGGCAGCATGTGCTGGTACCACCACACCACACAACCACTTTGGGTAAAAAATGGGGTGGACCGCCACACAACCGGTCCACCCCCACCTCTCCAAAGCAACCATCTATCTGCCTCAGCCAGGTGAAATGTGGGCATGTCCTTGTCCTTCTCCAGTCTCTGGGGTCCTCCACACTGAGACACCTGTGTCCTGGATCACGTCCAGAGAAACTCCCCACGTGGACTAAATGTGGTGTCTGATGTTCCCTCACAGTGTCAGTGACCCTCCTCATCTGAGTATCACTAAGTAAAACCTGATTCACGCATCTCCGCAGTTCCACAGAGATGCAGAGCCCTCTGCATCTCTACGCAACCCCCCATTCGCCTGACGTGCACCTCCCAAAAAATACAACTTTCCTCAGAGTATCAGGCTGTAAGTATTATCAAATGTGAAGACAAAATGGTTTTGACTGGGTGTTGTTTTATCACCTGCACCGTTCCTGATGTGGTGTGTGTGTGTGTGTGTGTGTGTGTGTGTGTGTGTGTGTGTGTGTGTGTGTGTGTTAACTTTAACACTTGACCTTTCCAGGAATATTCCTTGGTATAAAATCTCCTACAATGTGTAGGTCATAGGTCAAAGTTGCAGAAGTCAATGTTGTAGACGTTGCAGTCATTATATTAAAGATCAATCTAAAATAACAAAGTAGAATGGATTTATTCTTGAAATTAGTACTGTGTTGTGACGACAGCAGTCTGACCTTCACAGCGCAGCGCTGCATTTCCTTCCATTTGTCTCCTACAGACGCAGCAGAATCGTTTCTTCTGACCAGCTGGACCAAAGCAATGAGCCACCGGAACCTGCAGGGGGCAGTGACACACACAGGGTGGTGATAAACAGCCATCTAACGACAGAGCATTTCCTAGCTTGATCCACTGGACGCTGCAGTGACTGTTTTTGACAACTCCACAGTCACATGTCTCATCGTCACCTAGAAGGCTTCATTTAGATCAAGAAAACACATCTGAAAACTTATTTACGAGGTCTGTCAATAAAGTATAGGTCCTTTTTATTTTTTTCAAAAACTATTTGGATTTCATTCATATGTTTTTACGTCAGACATGCTTGAACCCTCGTGTGCATGCGTGAGTTTTTCCACGCCTGTCGGTGACGTCATCCGCCTGTGAGCACTCCTTGTGGGAGGAGTCGTCCAGCCCCTCGTCGGAATTCCTTTGTCTGAGAAGTTGCTGAGAGACTGGCACTTTGTTTGATCAAAATTTTTTCTAAACCTGTGAGACACATCGAAGTGGACACGGTTCGAAAAATTAAGCTGGTTTTCAGTGAAAATTTTAACGGCTGATGAGAGATTTTGAGGTGATACTGTCGCTTTAAGGACTTCCCACGGTGCTAGACGTCGCGCAGCGCTCTCAGGCGCCGTCGTCAGCCTGTTTCAAGCTGAAAACCTCCACATTTCAGGCTCTGTTGATCCAGGACGTCGTGAGAGAACAGAGAAGTTTCAGAAGAAGTCGGTTTCAGCATTTTATCCGGATATTCCACTGTTAAAGGAGATTTTTTTTAATGAAAGACGCGCGGACGGATTGCAGCGTCGGCTCGCAGCCGCCGCAACGCTCCGCCACAGGAAAAACACCTCTGTTGGAAGCCTTAAGGACAAGTTGGAACATGTCCAGCTGTTAAACAATTTCTCATATACTCACTCCACTGAAAGCCATCAAAAGCCGCCTGGATTTTACAAATGGTTATCAACACGGAGGTGTTTTTCGTGTGCCGCCGCACCGCGCCGGCTTCGTCCCGACGCGCGGACCCGTCCGCACGTCTTTCATTAAAAAAAATCTCCTTTAACAGTGGAATATCCGGATAAAATGCTGAAACCGACTTCTTCTGAAACTTCTCTGTTCTCTCACGACGTCCTGGATCAATAGAGCCTGAAATGTGGAGGTTTTCAGCTTGAAACAGGCTGACGACGGCGCCTGGGAGTGCTGCGCGACGTCTCGCACCGTGGGAAGTCCTTAAAGCGACAGTATCACCTCAAAATCTCTCATCAGCCGTTAAAATTTTCACTGAAAACCAGCTTAATTTTTCGAACCGTGTCCACTTCAGTATGTCTCACAGGTTTAAAAAAAAATTTTGATCAAACAAAGCGCCAGTCTCTCAGCAACTTCTCAGACAAAGGAATTCCGACGAGGGGCTGGACGACTCCTCCCACAAGGAGTGCTCACAGGCGAATGACGTCACCGACAGGCGTGGAAAAACTCACGCATGCGCACGAGGGTTCAAGCATGTCTGACATAAAACATATGAATGAAATCCATATAGTTTTTGAAAAAAATAAAAAGGACCTATACTTTATTGACAGCCCTCGTACATCATTTAACTTTTAAATTGGGGGAAAAAACGGTTTACGTCAGAGTGAATAACAGCCACATGTATCCAAAAATCAGTTGCTGCCATGTCTGAGCCACCAACGTTAAAATACAGAAGAAAAACAACAGCCACGAAACACTCTTACACACTGAGAAAGTGGCTGTTTGTGTGTGAGAATAACGAGTGTTTCAGCGCAAAACTCCACAACACACACAAAAACTCAGGGTTTGCAGCGGAGGCCGGAACAAACCATTCTGAAAGGAGGCGCTCCAGCCGATTATGTCATTACATTTCCCCGCTCCACCTCCTTTTGCCTGGCAACCTTGACAGGTACATGCAGCAAGCTAGAATAGTGCGTGGAACCTGTAGTTTAGTCATCCTTTTTCAGGACTTATTAATGTTTTACTTATGAATATTAATTATTCTACTCTGCAAATCTGATTGGTTAATCGTGTGAGATTTCAGACCATAAAATATCGCATGGACGGTGGCAAAATATTAAAACTGTTTCACATTTGATGTGTTACTCCACATCCTGTCTGCGCGTGTTGCTACGCAGATGTCAATTATGGCGTGGCCAGCTGAGAGCGAGAGGAACTGCCAGAGCGATGACCGAAATGGATTAATTTAAGATACCATATGAAAGTACTGATATGGATTCTGCTCACAGAATTTCCAGTGTGGCATGAAGACACTGTTGCTAAGGTAAGCTTTGACATGCTGACCACACCCTTTGTCTGAATAATATTTTTCCAAACTATATTATTATGTGGATTAAGATACAGCCTTCAGTGGTGGACACGGATCTGTGAAAATGTTGAAATTGGATTAGAATGGGAATCATCCCTTGTGTCTGATAATTTGCGGAGGTTAATGCTGGGTTACGGTTGCAAATAGCCATTTTACCGGCTCCACTAACACATCGCCGGTAAAACTCAATTTGCGACCGTAAAATCCAGCATGAGCATCCGCAAATCCTCAGGCACAACATGGTTATTCCCTAATTTACAATTGAACATACAGAGCTTAAAAGTGTCCTTTTTTCACCAACTGGTTTGTCTTGGGGGGGAAAACATTATATAATCACACAATGTCTGATGGGGTTGTTTGGGCCTTGAAGGATTTGCCTGTTGTATCCTCTGTTTTCGGGAGAAAGAAGGCTATGAATGTCGGCTGCTTCATCAGCAGCCTTTGAAATGGTCTGGCCAAGGACTGCAGCCTCAGAAGTATGCAGCCTCTGTTTGCGGTGGGATGCAGCCCATTATTAAAGCTGCTGTACTTTGTGTTTGAGTTTTTTGTCCAGCAGAGCAACATAAAAGAAAATACTCCAAATTTAAGGTGAACAAACAAAACAAACAAATTACTTCAACAAGACTAATAAAACATTAGTGTTACACTGACTAGTCTGGTGGAAACTGATTTGCACTTAACACGCCACCGTACCACAGAGCAAACATTTCAAATTCAGTGGCTGAGAGAAAATTTTAAATTGAACCAGGTTAGACCCATTGAAATCGAGATCTATTTTGCAAGGGAGACATGGGCAATTATAAAGTTTCCAATCCACCTAACCTGCATGTCTTCAAAGGACATGTTGCACCAAAATTATAACAATTTAGATTTTGTCAGTTAGTGACCCTCCAATGATCCACTAGGATTACTTTGTGCACTTCCGTGACCGGTTTCAAAGTATACGGCATTCACAACAAACAGCTATGGAGACGTCCGAAAACAAAGTACTGGTGAGTACTCGGGTGTTTCCGACAGGTGACGTCATTACTACAAGCGTCCCAGCGTGCCCGAAAACGTTAAGAATGGAAGCAAAGATTAATTACAAAGTTGACATAAGTGTGACGCCTTGTTATGACGAGTTGTTTTTAAGTGAAAACTGTTCATTTTGATGTAGTCACAGTAAAATCTGAGGCTCCAAGGTTTCTGTGGATGACCATGAGCCATAAGCACAACCTGTCAGTAACCATCTCTGCTGGAGAATCAGTTCTGTGCACGATTATTTGAGTGTTTTTAATCAATAAAAGCTAAAAAAAAAAAAAAATGCATGTCCTTCATTATGAACTGCTGAGGTTAGTTACAGAGGCAGAGCGATGACATCATCTTGTCAGAATAGTTTTTCACAGTAAGACACAAATCTGGCATTTTCAGATTTTTGTGTTTAAAATATTTCACTCATAAAAGAAAATAAACTTTCATTAATAGAACTGATTGTTTTACACAAAATGAGTGTAATATGACGTTCAGCAACATCATGTTTGATGATGTCATGATGAAGTCGTCATACTGTAGTGAGTGTCATCTCTTTGAAGCTGCTGAAATGGATCTTTGTATTGCTGCCCAAATATCCATGAGCTGAAGTGGAAAGAAGTGAAATCTGTGTGGCCTAAAGAACTACCTGAGGAACAGCAGTGGGGACGGACATACCAGTGACCCGGTGTCACTCCTGGTAATTAACGCTCAGAGAACAACACACTGGACAGGAACCGAATCATTGATGCTTTTGCTCTTAACCACAACAACAGGCGCACTGTGCTGTTATGAAGACATCAAAAGTCGATGAAAGATTTGCGCTCTGCCTGCCGTTGGCATTTTGTTCCCTGAGGCTGTCAGCTACACAGGGAGGTCTGTGGATTTTTGTATTAAACAGTAGGTTTGTGTGTGTGATTTTGGTTCATTCTGCATGTCATCAATTACTGTCACAGATCAGAACATGGCTATGTGTACGCACGCATGTGAACATGGCAGAGGTGCAGCAGAAAATTGTTGCGACACACAGCCCTTACTTCATAAAAATGCAAAGCCCCCCCATAGCACCTGTAGAAAAAAATCTCTGGAGCCACCACTGGCTGTCAGAAAAGAAGGTTGGACAAAAATCAAACTACACAAATGCCGTTTTTTTGCACACATCGTGATGTGCACAGATGGCATATTTTACAAGCATTTTGTGCATCTAAATGGCGTTTTATTACACCACTTTTGAAGAGCATCATTGCGGCATGAAAAACAGCATATTGTTGACTCATTTAACGGCGCCATCTTTAATTACAGTGAAAAAGCACTGCAATGCACCAAACCAGACAAACATCACAAGTATTTTACCTGAAGAAGTCTTTTGGAACGACGACGAAACACTGATAATTAAGAAAATGCTGCTTGTTTTCGCTCTTGAAGATGGTGTTAAGTTTCACAAAGAGAACCGCTTCAGATCACAGCCCCTCTGCCTGTACTTCTGGTTTATGCCAGCAGGCATCGCAGTCGTATAACAGACACCAGATGACTTTTCGTTTGTTTCCAAAATTTGTGATATTTGACCCAATTATCAGTGGTAAATATTATTTGAACCACTCCAAAAAAAATTATAGGCTTATACACAGCACCAATCTACATGATTTGACCATATTTCAAGTCAATTAGATGAAAAAATGCTCCAAATTTAAGTTGAACAAACTAACAAACAGACAAACATATAAAAGAAAACAAAAAAGCAGAATCAGGCATCAGAAAGACAACAAATACAGTATGATTTGTCAGCATTAAGCAACAAGAAAAACTGAAAAAATACTATGGTGATCGTCGGCCACTAGCCCTAAGCTTCACTAAAAGACCCAGAATTTAGACAAAGTTGAGGTCGCAGCCCGCTCCATTTACCGTACTCATAAAATTAATTTAAAAGAGTAAAAAGCATAATAACATACTATGCCAGTATGCCAGCCGTACGAAAGGTTAAATAAGTGTGTCTTAAGTCTGGACTTAAAAGTCTTGACAGAATCTGACTCTTTTATTGATGCAGGGAGATCATTCCACAGAACACTAACTACAACCCCAATTCCAATGAAGTTGGGATATTGTGTAAAATGTAAATAAAAACAGAATATGGTGATTTATTCTTCAACCTACATTTAATTGAATACACCACAAAGACAAGATATTTAATGTTCAAACTGATAAACTTTATTGTTTTTGTGCAAATATTTGCTCACTTTGAAATGGATGCCTGCAACCCCTTTCAAAAAAGCTGGGACAGTGGTATGTTTACCACTGTGTTATATCACCTTTCCTTCTAACAACACTCAATAAGCATTTGGGAACTGAGGACACTAATTGTGAGTGTCATGATTGGGTATAAAAGGAGCATCCCCAAAAGGCTCAGCCGTTCACAAGCAAAGATGGGGCGAGGATCACCACTTTGTGAACAACTGCGAGAAAAAAAATAGTCCAACAGTTAATGTTCAATTGCAAGGAATTTAGGGATTCCATCATCTACAGTTCATAATATAATCAGAAGATTCAGATAATCTGGAAAACTTTCTACAAGTCAGCGGCAAGGCCGAAAACCAACATTGAATGCCTGTGACCTTCGATCCCTCAGGTGGCACTACATTAAAAACCGACCTCATTGTGTAAAGGATCTTACAGCATGGGCTCAGGAACACTTCAGAAAACCACTGTCAGTTAACACAGTTCATTGCTACATCTAAAATTGCAAGTTAAAACTCTACCATGCATCGCAAAGCCATACATCAACAACATCTAGAAACACCGCTGCCTTCTCTGTGTCTGAGCTCATTTAAAATGGACAGACGCAAAGTGGAAAAGTGTGCTGTGGTCTGATAAGTCCACATTTCAAATTGTTTTTGGAAATCATGGATGTCGTGTCCTCCAGACAAAAGAGGAAAAAGACCATCCAGATTGTTACCAGCACAAAGTTCAAAAGCCAGCATCTGTGATGGTAAGGGTTGTGTTAGTGCCCATGGCATGGGCAACTTACACATGTATGATGGCACCATCAATGCTGAAAGGTACATTCAGGGTTTGGAGCAACACATGCTGCCATCCAAGCAACATCTTCTTCAGGGATGGCCCTGCTTATTTCAGCAAGACAATGCCAAGCCACATTCTGCACGTTACAACAGCGTGACTTCGTAGTAAAAGAGTGCGGGTACTAGACTGGCCTGCCTGCAGTCCAGACCTGTCGCCCATTGATAATGTGTGGCGCATTATGAAGCGAAAATACGACAAAGGAGACCCCGGACTGTTGAACAACTGAAGTCGTACATCAAGCAAGAATGGGAAAGAATTCCACCTACAAAGCTTCAACAATTAGTGTCCTCAGTTCCCTAACGTTTATTGAGTGTTGTTAGAAGGAAAGGTAATGTAACACAGTGGTAAACATACCACTGTCCCAGCTTTTTTGAAACATGTTGCAGACATCCATTTCAAAATGAGCAAATATTTGCACAAGAACAATAAAGTTTATCAGTTTGAACATTAAATATCTTGTAAAGCAAAGAAAGAGTTCACCGAGCTTCTGCACAGCACAAACAAATCTGGTGCAACCAGACAGGACCAATTTATTATATTTCTTCTTTTTTATTAAATATCTTGTCTTTGTGGTGTATTCAATTGAATATAGGTTGAAGAGAACTTGCAAATCATTGTGTTGTGTTTTTATTTACATTTTACACAATGTCCCAACTTCATTAGAATTGGGTTGTAGTCCTGCACCTTGAGAACAAAAAGCCCGGGCCAGTATGTAGGGTTTAATTAGGTCAGCTAAGTAGGAAGGTGCCAGTTTGTGAACAATTTTAAAGGCTAGTAGCAGAACATTAAAATCTGATCTCACAGGGACAGGAAGCCAGTGAAGGGATGCCAAAATGGGTGTGGTCAAATGTGGTCAAACTTTCTGCTTCCTGTTAAAACTCTGGCAGCAGCATTTTGAACCAATTGGAGGCCCCTAATGCTGGACTGCAGGAAACCAGAAAATAGAACATTGCAGTAGTCCAACACACACACACACACACACACACACACACACACACACACACACACAGTTACAAGTGTGACGATAAAAGTCAGACGCACACAGTTACAACACGTGCGACGATAAAAGTCAGACACACACACAGTTACAACAGTGCGACAATAAAAGTCAGAAACACACACACAGTTACAACACGTGTGACGATAAAAGTCAGAAACTCACACATTTTAATGATCCATGTCAATGGACTCTCCCTGAATTGAGACTAAAGTGACTTTAATGAACACAAATGATGTCATGGTGGAGTCTGGTTTCCATGGTAACAGTGGGCAATCACTCACCTGGACCAAAGACGGCGCCGTGCAGGAACAGACAGATCGCTGCGTTTTCAGACATTTCTCATGACACATGAAGTTGCAAACTGAAGAAGACAGAGACAGAGAACATCAGATGTCACATGGCCAACTAGAACCAGAACTGTTTGGTTCCCGCTGAGTGGAGCCAGAGACTCTGGCTCCTGTTGCTATGTCAACACCAAAAGGACATTTGGTCTGGTCTGACATCACAGAAGAAGAGAAACAGAGTTAGGTCAGGACTCCCCTCCATGTCCTCATTTGGACCTCTTCACCTGGATCTGAACCACTCAACCACACCGTTTGAACTCTCTGTAGCTTTAAGTCTAATGCTGACTGAGGTTCTGGTTCAGCAGGGTCCAGATGTGGGCCAAGGTTCTGACTGAGGTCCTGGGAGGGTTCTGACTGTGGTCCTGGAGGGTCCAGTCAGTGTTCCTCACCTTCACATAGGACGCCCAGCAAGCCCCAGATGAAGTCGCTGCAGCTGTGGCAGAACGTGGGTCTGGTCAGGGTCACCTTACGGAAAGAGTGGCCCATGTTCTGGTTCCAGGAGGGGCTGCCGTCGGCCATGTCGGTCTACGCGCCGGGTTCTGGCCTGGTTCGGGGTTCTAGTTCAACCACAGTGTTGACTCGTCGTCCTGAGCCGCTGGAGCTCGTCCCGGTTCCGAATCAGGTCACGACTTGGTGATCCAAAAAGTCCGATCAGCTTGACGACGACCATGACGTCATCGATGAGACCGGCGATGCCACCCAGAGTTCGACTCGGTAAGTTCAAGAAAAAGAACGGATCAGATATCGGTTCTGAAACCACACCCTCGTGTTGCAAACCACCGCAAAGATCAACAGCTGTAATACAGACCGAGATCCTTCAATTCGAGTTCTTCTTCTTCCGCGTCCAACACCCGGCCCGACTGGCCTCTGCCTACTAGCCTATGATTGGTTGGCGGTTTTGAAGTGGGAATTCCCACTCCAACATGGAGGCCAGTATCTGACCCACAGTGGCACACGAGCGCCACTAGCTTAGCTTATGACAAGCTAAAAGTGAACGCTCTCGTTATGGCCGAACAACTGTACAGTTTCTGGGTATTCTGTGTTAGTACGCGCCCGAATTCCTGCTCAAAAAGTAGTTCCCAGATAAATGTGATATATTCCTATGAGATAATGAGTATATCTCATCTGAATCAATTCAAGATTTACCAGTAATAAAATTTTAAAGATAACTGAAGTTTTAAGAGTGGCCGTAATAAATATTTAAGAAACTTAAAGCATGTTGCCCACAGGTAGGCATTTGCTTTGATTTAATTTTCACCAGGAAAATCTTAATGATTTTCTCACTAGACATATGTGTTACACACACTCATCCAGCAGCAGCATCTCATGTCTGCATGTCACGAACCAGTGGCGCTCGTAAGAGTGTGGCGAAAGTAGTCCAGCGATCGATCTGTGGGTGAGCTATCCCACAATTCCAAAATAGCAGAGATGTAGCTCTGTGAAGCTGACCCCCATCCATGTAAAAAAAAAAATCCAAGCAAACACACTGAATGGTTAGTGCTTCGTTTGTGCAGATTTGTACCGTTAAAATTTTCGTTTGTGTTGCTACGGTTTTTTGAGATATTAAAGATTATTTAAAAGAAATAATCTAAATATCTCAAATCTAAAAATAATTCTAAAAAATAATCTTCAGTATCTCAAAGATGTCGGTCCAATGAGAGCGGCACTCTGAGCAGCGTGTCTGGCCCATAGGCATCCCATAATAGACAGGTAATTTGGTCACGTGACCTGGAGCATAGAGCCACCCATCTTGAAAGGTTGAGGCCAGAGAGTTGAATGACATGAGTATTCTATTGACAGGAGCTCCAGTTTATGCTCCATTCATGCCCGTATTACACAGCTATTATCACACACCCTCAAGTTTCAATTTCCTCTGCCAGAGTAATCCCTTAAGTGATGAAAGGGGAAACTACTAGATAAACTTTTCCCATGGGGGTTGAGAATTTTTGCTCCCTGGTCCCTATCCTCCTCTGATATCAAACAGATTAGTAGGCTTGTAAATACCCATGTAGACACAATTACACTTGTCTGGTTTGTAAAAACGTTTGTATGTATAAGCTGAGAAATAAAGGGAGCTTCTCCTTCCTGTTGCAAATACTGTAAAGGTGCAAATATTTGCGTGGGATTTATTATGTGAATTTCGCAAGTTAAACAAGGTCGCCAAATTAAATACCACTATTTTAATACATAACGTACATATACGTACATATTCATAATGTAAACGTGAATATTAATACCGCTAAATACAAGGTCTGTTAGAAAACTATCCGTCCTTTTTATTTTTTTATAAAAACTATATGGATTTGAATCATGTGCGCTTGCATCAGCCAAGCTTGAACCTTCGTGCGCATGCGTGAGTTTTTTCACGCCTGCTGGTTGCGTCATTCGCAACCAACAGACAGGTATAAAGTTTGTATTAATGTTATCTTGGTTCTTCCTGGGTGGTTCTTATGGCAACTGATCCAATCCCAAGCAAGGACTATTTGTATATAAAAATGTATTTCCTAAAATGATACATTTTGGGTTTCAAATGAAATTTATGTAGCTTTTTTCCCCTCGAAATCCTCAAAAAGCATCTGCTTTGAGTTGGACCCCCAACTCAAGGATTCAAACCCCCCTTTCACATTCCTATATACAGCCCTGTACAAGACAGTGATTGTAGTGCAGTGGTAAAGTTTCCATCTGGTAATCAGAGCATGTGGATTCAAATTCCATGAGTGGCATTTTTTTTTTTTTTTGTAACCAGGGTTATTTAACCGCGGGGTTCTGTATTGCGTCCCCTTTTATGTATTATGTATATATCAACCCAGTGATATTCACTAATTACACAGCTGGTTTTTATTTCATTTCCCTCCACATCAACGGTGTGATGTGGTGCACTGTGTTCCTGCTCGAAAGATACCATCGCACCGGCATCGTGCACGCCTGCCCATCGACGCAATGTTTCGTGGTGTGCTCATACGAGCTCCACTGCCATGAGTGCCCTAAGTTATACCTATTCGCGCTATGTGTGAAGGGGCACTAAAGATCATTTTGGCATAATTCAATTCTCATATATGGTCCAATATTCCAATCAAATCAACTTTCTGCCAAACATATAGGCACAGAGGCAACCATCAATTGACCCCATCCTGATGCTCCCTTATGGTGCCCACGTAGTGAGTCAGGGTCTCACTGAGACATCAGAGTAATTGTGGCGGTGTTGTCCCGAGTTATTAAGTGGGATCTTACCCGTCATGAGCTATCTGGCCTTCCATACTCACCTGACACAACATGCCAACAAGGCGGGGGTACCAAGGTGTGAGAGGGAGCTACCATTGAAGATGTCATGTCCAAATTGTCGCTAATCTTTAAATTCATACGATCATTGAATGTGAATTGAATTATCTCTCCATCAATTTCCCCAAAGATTATTCTGTTGGATAAACCTGAACAATTCTGCACTGAACCAACAACAAATGATTATTACATTACCATATCAAATGGAAAAAGGAAAAGCTCAGATACAAAGGTTACGAAGGCAATAATCTGATACATGCATTTATCTCTTCTAGATTGGATTATTGGAATGTTCTATTTTCTAGTTTACCGCAGTCCAGCATTAGGGGGTCTCCAATTGGTTAAAAATACTGCTCCCAGACTTTTGACAGGAAACAGAAGGTTTGACCACATTACACCCATTTTGGCATCTCTTCACTGGCTTCCTGTCCCTGTGAGATCAGATTTTAAGGTTCTGTTACTGGCCTATAAAATTATTCATTGGCTGGTACCACCCTACCTGGCTGACCTGGTTGAGCCCTACGTACTGGCTTGGGCCCTGCGTTCACAGGGTGCAGGACTACTTTGTGTTCCTAGGGTGAATAAAAAGTCTGCGGGTCACAGAGCTTTTTCTTTTCGTGCCCCTTCTCTGTGGAACGATCTTCCTGTACAAATAAAACAGTCGGATTCTGTGGAGACCTTTAAGTCAAGACTTAAGACTCATTTGTTGTCCCTGTTTTATCATTAGTATATTAAGATATTATGTGTTTTTATTTTATTTATTTTTTTTTACTTTTTATGGTTTTGGTCTTTTATTGTTTTTGATATTTTGTCTATTTTGTGTTGTTTTTTGAACTGTGTCATGTGAAGCGCCTTGAAGCGACCTTGTTGTGATCTTGTGCTATATAAATTAATACATTTGAATTTGAATTCAATAATAACAATGAAAATAGGGAGCTCATCAAGTGTTGTGGGAATCTCTTAGTGTTCAACATGAAATTGTCCAAACAACCATAATAAAACACAAACAACTATAAAATTATACAGGTTATCCACGCTGATGGAGTGGTCATCGATCGCTCTTAACATCTTCTTTTGTCAGGCAAATCAAATTATAGACACACTAGCTAATCCCCCTTTTGAGACAAAACTAAGCCCCACAATCTTGCACCCCGAATAGTGTATGATCAGTTACTTCATTGCAATACCAATATCAATAGCAAAAATGATGTATGCAGGAATTCATGATCAGATTAAGAGTAGCAAGGATTCATCATTGCCCAATGTGTCATAAAAAATCTAGACAGCATATCAGTGAATCAAAATTGAAAAAAATAAAAACACGGAATTCATCTCCAAAAAAGAACCATGGCCTATATGTGTAAACACTTAGCAGTGCAACATTTTATTTCGGCAATAAGAACACGTTGGTCTTCTTTCTCTTCTTCTTCTAGGGTCGTCTTCCAAATCTGTTGCCGGGAGATTATGGGTATCGTTTTGTTAAGAGTGCTGTAACATTTGATAGGGGCACAGTACCCCTAATTTGGTGTCTAAGGCAGTGGTGATGCATTTGAAAGACAAATGTCTTATTCACAGGACCAGTACAGTTATTGATACCAAACTCATAGCCAATTCCTCAACATGTCTTTAGTCCAGTCAGGGCTCTGGTTACAGGGCCGTCAGATATTGCTTGGAAGACATTTTTTATTTATTTTTTTTTTTTGGCTAAAATAAACATGTAGATATGAAATGGAGGAGAATTATTCATATACTCCAGTCACAGTATCTCTGGTCAGATTATTAATTGCATGTTGAAATAAATATATTTGATTCTGTCCACATTTTTTATTTTTTTATTTTTATTATTTATTTATTTGCAATTTAGAACCACCTATTTAGATTCATCAGGCACCCCCCTAAGTACTGAACTGGCATATATTTCAAATACTATATGTAAAATACTAGCAGACCTCCTTTTTACTCTGATCCCTAGAATACTGAATTAAGTCCCTTCCTGTCATATTAATCGTAGTTAATGGAGCATTACAGAAACATTGGTGGATATTCCAGTCTTCTGGACGGATATGTTTTAGTATCTGTCTCCCTCAATAGCAATATGAATCAGCACAAACCTTCACTAACTTGGTGGTATAATCCCCATGGAGTTCCATCCATTATTTTACTGTACCAAGATCAGTGTTAGCTTTTAAGCATCTCCAATAATTTTGAAATCACACTAATACAATCATGCTATAACAATCATCCAAATAAGTCCCACAAATTATTATGCCTATTGTAAGTATCAGGCGTGAGACAAACTGGGTGGACACAAATGCAATCTCACACGACTGATAGAGTTCAAAAGGTTTAATAAGTGAAACAGGCGGGAGGTCGGTATACACTGGGAATTCAACAGCGAAGCATAGGTAGATAATGGTGAGAGGCTGAGACGTAGATTAGTAAACAGGCACAGGTCAAAAACACGGTGTATGGCAGGGCTGGATCCAGAGTGAAAATCTGACAGATGCATTTTTGCCCAATGATAAAATAAAAATCGTACGCATCTAGTTATTCAATAATCTTCATTCTTTTATTCGTGTGCAACATACACTGTCACACTTCTTTTAATATATTTATTATAATTCATGGACCATAGTGAACACTTCTTATTTGTATAAATATGATGTCCTACAAAAAGAACACTATAACAAAATCAAATTTATTGCCAAAATCTTTCAATTATACCTGAATCTATATATGATTTTTTTTCAACTGATAAAATCAATAAAAAGATGACCGCATATATTCTTAATAATAATATATTGAGATACAGACAGTTCACAGAAGACATTTTCCATTGATACCAATCAAAATTAGAAACAGTCCAGCAGGTAACAATATTCATCATGTCCATGACTAAATATACTAAAACAAATACATCACAATTGTACACATATCACAATAGTTAACAGTTGTGATATGTGTACAGTTGTGATGTATTTGTTTTAGTATATTTAGATTTTGTTGTGATTTGGCACTTTATAAGCCAATTAAATTGAAATTGAATTGAAATTGAACAAGATTTTATCGAGTCTTAAAGTAAATAAATATGAAATTGGTCACTGGATCCTTAAAGTTTGGACATAATAAACTCTACATGGTGGATCCTTGATCTCTGGACATAAATAGGAATAAACAAAATCTGTAGTTTTTGTCAAAAGCATTTCCTTACAGACATTATTGGCATGAATGTCTTTCCATATATCTGAGCTGAGCTCTTACAGCTGCTGTGCTTCATGTTAGGATGTAATTTTAAAGAAGTACAGCACGTCTCATTTTGGGAGGAAAAAACATTTTAGTCAATTGTAGTTTCTTGTCTGTATTACAACGTTTGTAAGAGGTATCATTTTATTTAAAGCGGCAATTTGTTTTGAAGTTATTAATTCTGACCGGACTCTGTCTCAGCAGAGAGCCGCACAGCGTTTGGAGCTGTGCCAACGGAATGGAGGACGATTCTCGTTTCTTCACTGAAACAAGACAAGAGTCCCAGTTAGTGACTTTAATACACACAAAAGCTACTCACAAAAATTTTAATGGCTTTGAGAGGGGTTAAGAAGTGGACTTGCCATTTCTGAAGAGCAGTGAATCAAAGAACCAACGACCTAGTGGATCGAAGCATTGCTTCAATGGTTCACGCTTCAAAGTGGAGTCGCGCTGCAGAAAAGGTTGATTACAGAGTCGCTGCAGACCAAACCCTGAATATCCGATTTTATTTGTACGTCCGTATGACTCTGAAACTCGAAAAAAATCTGTATAATTTACGGACAATCCGTATAGGTTGACATGTATGGTCGGAAAACCACCGAAAATATAATTTCAGTCATCATAGAATGCCTTTCAAACACACAATTGTCTGAAAACTATTT
This sequence comes from Thalassophryne amazonica, assembly GCF_902500255.1. Lineage (NCBI taxonomy): Eukaryota > Metazoa > Chordata > Actinopteri > Batrachoidiformes > Batrachoididae > Thalassophryne > Thalassophryne amazonica. Next base: position 77,534,760 of record NC_047113.1, on the reverse strand, counting down.
ATAAACCACTCACCGTTTCTTGCTGAAATAAGCGCCCAATTTTCCTTGCACAACTTTTTTCCTGGATGCCATGATCATCAACTCGACTGGACTGACGCTATGCTTGTTTGATCCGGTTTGAATTTTCCTGCGTACACCTGCGTGGTGCATTGTGGGATCAAATCAAAAGCTGTGTTCTCGGCAGGGACACGTTTGGCACTATTCGGGATTATTCAAGATTTTTTTTTTGTTACTGATGACGAACAATGTGTAAAAAAATCTGACCGATGCAACTGCATCGATCCAAACCGGTCTGCATCCGGGCTTGTATGGGCTATCAGAGGCAAGGCAAAATCAAAGTCAAAAACGAGGCAGAGTCAAAATACAGGCAGGCGTAAATGCAAAAACCAATGCAATAACTGATAATGAGGTGACAACATAAACAAAGACTACACCAAACACAAATGAACAGAACAACAAAACCAGAGATTACAGCATAATGCAATGAAAAAAGGAACTAATTGATAAGCAATAATAACATAATCAGATAAGAAACACTTGAAGGTCAATGATAACCAAAACCGGTGATTAAAGCATAATACAATAAATGTGAAAACAGAAATGAGCTTAAGTCTAAAGCAACATAAGAGACCAAGAATGAAAGAATACAAAAGTAACTAGGACTGCAGGCAGTCATATATGGGCCCTCGTGTGCGCACCACTGCCTCCTCAGGCCAGCGTGTCCCCTTGTGACCAGATGTGGATGTGTCAGCTTCATACAGGGGCCGACCCTCATCACACAGTTCAAGCAGCAGCAGTGCAAGCAGTCATATATGGGCCCTCGTGTCCACGCCACTGCCTCGCCTCCTCGTGCCAGTGCGATTTCTATTCAGGCGCCGAACCTCTTCACACAGTTTAAGTTTCAAGCAAAACAGTCAGTGCATGAAGGAATTATAACAAGTTGATGGTTAATCCACTAGACGGTGTTCTGAGCACAAAGAAAGGGGTCAGGTGGCTACGGGGCAGACACTAATCACACAGTTCAAGTTTCAAGCAAATCAGACAATGCATGAAGGAGTTATGACAAGTTGATGGTTCATCCAATAGGGGGCGCTCAGAGCACAAACAAAGGAGGCAGGTGCGTACGGGGCAGACACTCATCCCACAGATCAAGTTTCAAGCAAATCAGACAATGCATGAAGGAGTTGTCATGACTTGATGTTCCATGGCGAAGGGTCAAAATGGCGGCACCATCGTGTCTGCGCCACCGCCTCCCCGTGCCAGCGCATCCCCTTGTGACCGGATGTGGGCAGGTGTGTACAGAGACTGACCCTCATCACACAGTTCAAGTTTAAAGCAAATCAGTCAATGCATGAAGGAGTTATGACAGGTTGATGGTTCATCCACTAGGGGGCCCTCAGAGCACAAACAGAGGGGCCAGGTGTCTTAAGGGGCGGATCCTCATCACACGTAAAGTTTCATGTCAATCAGGCAAAGCATGAAGGAGTTATCATGACTTGATGTAACATGGCGAAGGGTCAAAATGGCGGCGCCATAGCGGCCACACCCTTCGACATAGAAAAAAGCTTTTGATAACTTTTGATCAGTATCGTCTCTGGATGATCTGAAAGAAATTTGAAGTGCATTGGACAAAATCCCTAGGAGGAGTTTATTCAAATACAGCGTGTGGAAATCACACCAAAATGACATGAAAATTGAAAATGGCCGACTTTCTGCTTTGGGTGGACCAACGGTGCAAGAGACTTTTTTGTGCGTCTATGCAAGTCACCCATGTACCAATTTTCATGTCCCTTCTGAAAAAAAAAAAAAACCTATGGGAAGGGGTTTAAAATGTTGTTGATATAGAAAACCTTTAAAACCTACTTAATAGAAAATTCACAAGCGCTATTGATAAGGGAATCGATAAAGAATCTGATCGATAAGCAGAATCGATAAGGGCATTGATATCGATACAATCTTATCAATACCCATCCCTAATCGTATCGCACCAAAACGCATCATATCGCATTGTGTCGTCATTTATCGCAAGATGTATTGTATTGCTGGTAGTGTATCGAGGTGCGACAACTAATTTGGTTGTATGTGGTCACAACAAAAGCTCTTCTCCCCCTCCCTCTCCCTTTTCCTCTCTCTCCTTTTTCTCTCTCTCCCCTCCCTCTCCTTTCTTTCTCCCCCTCCTCTCTCTCTCCGTCCCTCCCTCTCCTTTCTTTTTCTCTTTCTCCCCTCCCTCTCCTTTTTCTCTCCCCCCTCCTTCTCTCTCACTCTCTCTCCCCCTCCCTCTTCTTTCTCTCTCTCTCCTTTTCCTCTCCCCCCTCCTCCTTTCTCCTCCTCTCTCTCCTTTTAACTCTCTCTCTCCCCCTCTCTCCCTCTCAGTCTCGGTCTCAGTCTCTGTCGCTCGCAGCTTGTCTCTCTGCCTGTCTGTGTCTCTCTCTGTCTGTCTGCCCCGCGGTCTCGGTTCGGACATGGTCCGGTGGTTCCGGACATGAGGTTCCGTAACGTGTCCTTGGTGACCGTCTTGTTGTTCGGGCTGGTCTCGGTTTCGTGGTACACCGCCTTCAGCAGCTCCAGAGGTAAGCACCACCCGCCTGGCCGACTAAGCACCGCCCGCCTGGCCGCGGCTCCTTTCGCACGCTGAGCTCTGCTAAAAGGTGCGCTCGTTTTGAGATTGTGAACGCACCTCTGTGTGGTTTTGTTATTTGATCTCTGTTCGTAAAACATCTGTTTGTGATCCTCCACAATCAAGCTAAGAGGGCGCTCGTTTCGTTTGAATACATGCTGAGGAGGGGGCGGGGTGTGTTGATTCCATTTTTGTTTTTTTTTAATGAACCATGGAAGGTTCTAATCAAAGAGGAGTGTTTGATTTATGATGGACGGCGTGCCGGATGGTGGCGCTTTAAAATCTCAGAGCGCTTGATTTCTGGTGCGTTGCGTTCTCGGAGGTCTTTGTTGAGAGGTCAGAGGTCAGTGAGTCACGCCAACAAAGAGATATCAGCTTCATGATGTTGTGAAGGAGTCACAATGACAACAAAATTAACGATGGTAAAATTAATGGCGTGCTGACCCCCACGGTGAACCCACGGCATGCTGACCCCCACGGCGTACTGACCGCCACGCCGTGCTGACCCCCACAGTGACCCCACGGTGTACTGACCCCATGGCGTGCTGAGCCGACAGCGTGCTGACCCCCAAGGTGTACTGACCCCACGTCGTACTGACTCCCACGGTATGCTGACCCCCACCTTGACCCCACAGCGTATTGACCCCACAGTGTGTTGACCCTCACGGTGACCCCACAGCGTGCTGACCCCCACAGCATGCTGACCCCCATGGTGTGCTGACCCCCACGGTGATCCCACGACGTGCTGAACCCCACAGCGTACTGATCCCCACGCCGTGCTGACCCCACAGCGTGCTGAACCCCATGGCGTACTGATCCCAACGCCGTGCTGACCCCCACGGTGAACCCACAGCGTACTGACCCCACGGGGTGCTGACCCCCACAGTGAACTACCGGCGTGCTAACCCCACGGCATGCTGACCTCCACAGTGTACTGACCCCATGGTGTGCTGACCCTCATGGCATACTGACACCACAGTGTGCTGTCCCCCACGGCCTGCTGACCCCCACATTGACCCCACGGTGTGATGACCCCCAAGTTGACCCCACAACATGCTGACCCCCACAGTGACCCCACGGCGTGCTGACCCACACAGATTGTACTGACCCCCACGGTGTGCTGACCCCCACAGTGTACTGACCTCACGGCGTGCTGACCCCCATGGCATACTGACCCCACGGAATGCTGACCTCCACAGCATGCTGACCCCCACAGCACACTGACCCCCACAGAGTGCTGACCCCCACAGTGACCCCACGGTGTGCTGAGCCCACATCGTGCTGACCCCCAAGGTGTACTGACCCCACGTCGTGCTGACCCCGACGGTATGCTGACCTCCACCTTAACCCCACGGCGTACTGACCCCACAGCGTGTTGACCCCCAAGGCGACCCCACAGCGTGCTGACCCCCACATCATGCTGACCCCCATGGTGTGCTGACCCCCACGGTGATCCCACAGCGTTCTGACCCCCACGGCATACTGACCCCCACGGCATGCTGACACCATGACGTGCTGACCCCCACGGCATACTGACCCACACGGTGAAACCACAGTGTGGTGACCCCCACAGTGTACTGACCCCATGTTGTGCTGACCCCCACAGTGATCCCATGGTGTGCTGACCTTCATGGCGTACTGACCCCACGGCGTGCTGTCCCCCACGGCCTGCTGACCCCCACGGTGACCCAGTGGTGTACTGACTCCACGGGGTGCTGACCCCCACAGTGAACCACCGGTGTGCTGACCCCATGGCATGCTGACCCCCATGGTGACCCCACAGCTTGCTGACCCCCACATTAACTCCACGGTGTGATGACCCCACAGTGTGCTGACCCCCAAGGTGACCCCACAACATGCTGACCCCCACAGTGACCCCACGGCGTGCTGATCCACACAGCGCACTGACCCCCACGGTGACCCCATGGCCTACTGACCCCATAGTGTGCTGACCCCATGGCGTGCTGATCCCTACAGTGTCCTGACCCAACAGCGTGCTGACCCTCATGGTGTACTGATGCCACGGCGTGCTGACCTCATGAGTGCTGACCTCCATCTAGTGCTGACCCACACAACACACTGACCCCACGGAGTGCTGACCCCCACTGTGACCCCACAGTGTGCTGATCCCATGGCATGCTGACCCCCACAGTGTGCTGACTCCACAGCGCACTGACCCCACGGCGTATTGACCACACAGCGTGTTGACCCTCACGATGACCCCACAGCATGCTGACCCCCATGGCGTGCTTACCCCCACGGTGACCCCACAGCGTACTTACCCCCATGGCGTGCTGACCCCACGACATGCTGACCCCCACGGTGTACTGACCCCCACGCCGTGCTGACCCTCACAGCGTGCTGACCCCCAAGGTGTACTGACCCCAAGTCGTGCTGACTCCCACGGTATGCTGACCCCCACCTTGACTCCACAGCGTATTGACCCCACAGTGTGTTGACACTCACGGTGACTCCACAGCGTGCTGACCCCCACAGCATGCTGACCCCATGGTGTACTGACCCCCCACGGAGATCCCACGGCGTGCTGAACCCCACGACGTACTGATCCCCATGCCGTGCTTACCCCCACGATGACCCCACAGCGTGCTGAACCCCACGGCGTACTGACCCCCACGCCGTGCTGACACCACGACGTGCTGACCCCCACAGTGTACTGACCCCCACAGTGATCCCACGGTGTGCTGACCCTCATGGCGTACTGACCCCACGGCGTGCTGTCCCCCACGGCCTGCTGACCCCCACAGTGACCCAATGGTGTACTGACCCCACAGGGTGCTGACCCCCACAGTGAACCACTGGTGTGCTGACCCCATGGTATGCTGACCCCCATGGTGACCCCACAGCCTCACTCTGTGTGACTGCTGAGATAGCCTCCGCCCCTGCGGCCCTTTGAAGATGAGGGAGTGTGATTTCTTCACCATCCCATTATAAGATATTGAAGACGTCCAGCGAGTAGCTACATGACCAATCACGTAAAGCGGTTGTCTTTGGTTCATCACACCTATGTGCGAAATTACAGAGCATGACCCCCACTGTGACCCCATGGCATACTGGTGAGGGGAGGTGATGGTCTAGTGGTTAAGCGTTGGGCTTGAGACCAGAGGATCCTTGGTTCAAATCCCAGCCTGACTGGAAAATCCCTAAAGGCCCTTGAACAAGGTGCTTAATCCCCTAGTTGCTCTCAGTGTGTAGTGAGTGTCTTACATGGCAGCACCCTCACATCGGGGTGAATGTGAGGCATTATTGTAAAGTGCATTGAGTGTCTGATGTAGATGGAAAAACAATAAATGCAGTTCATTTACCATTTAGAGCAGGCAGCAAGCTGCATTTTGTTAATACTCACTGGCTTTGAATATGAGCCTGTCTCGTTTAGGCACCGGTGTTACCGACCGAACGGTCCCCCCTAAAAATCGGTCTGCCCTGCCTTCACTGCACATGCGTCATTAGTCGCGGTTCACGGATTATCACCTTGTTTCTGCTTCAAACTGCCTCCAGTCATCATCTGTCTCAGCCACAGTTATCTGAAGCTTTTGTACAACAATCTTTTCCACATAAATGAAAAAAGATGGAGGAAGCGATCAGAGCATCGCAGCTACACAAGCTGCAAGCTGCGGTCACTGCCTCTGTCATTTCAAAGTGCCACTGATTATCACCTCGTTTTTGCTTAAAACTGACTTTAGAATGATTTAAGAGGTTTTACTTTGTCATCTGATGGTTATTAATCACATTATTCCCTTTGATCGCTTTGGGTGTAGAGAGTCAGACTCCGAGAGTCAGACTCAGATGAGCTGCTGTGGTCCCAAATGATTCATGTGGAGTGGAGGCACGCAGACCGATTATTAGGGGGGGACCGTTCGGTCAGGTTTGCGGATTACAGTCACCATTTTACAATTGGTCTTCTTCATTAATATTTGCTAAGTTCACATTTTTTACAAAATTCTCTAAATTGTCCCCATATCTCTTCAAACATGGCCAGTTTCCCTTTCCTAATACATGTCATCTTTTCTAGAGGAAAAACTATGAGAATTTGTTTTGCCCAGTACGCCAAACTGGGCCTGTTTGTATTTTTTTCCAGAATATAGTAATTGATCTTTTAGCTTGCAGTAGATGCACCTTGATCATTATTTGTTCATTCTTGGTAAAGTTATGTTGAGCAGGATTTATTGGTATGTTCTTTGATATAATAGTCTCTATTGCTGTTTCAACCTTTATCGCCAATGCAGTCAGGGCATCCAGGTCCTCTGGGATATCGACTGCAATAAGCTGATCCTTGATGCGAGTCCTTGAAAAAAAATATCATTAAGAACCGCTGAGTTCCACTCACTCTTTGCCGCCAATATGCGGAAATAGATGGTGTGATGTGACACCTTCCGTGACCCCTGCCGGAGTTTATCAGGGAAAGCGCAGCCTTGTGTCCCGGAGACATGTTGGAACACTTGCTGCAGAGCCGAAATGAAAAGACTGAGGGATCGGCATGATTCAGATCGCTGGCTCCATTCTGCGGTGGCCGAGGCTGCAGCTCGTCCCGTCAGGTGAGAAATCATAAAAGCAATTTTTGTCCGATCAGTCGGAAACATTGACAAGTGCAGCTCACACTGGGTAACGAATGGTCTCACATCGCTGGACTCACCTGACAAACGCTCAGGATGGGAGAGCTGATTACAAAAAAATAGTCATCACACCTGGAAGCAGGTTAGCAGTGGCTTCGATTTGCGTTGCTGGTGACGTGTCATGGCCCAATTTGCACAAGTTGTTCTATCTGGGAACTTAGGGAGGACATTGCAGTCTCTTGCCGTTTGGCTAACTCAGTGAAACCAGCATATAGCTTGGTCAGAGTATCTTCCTGCTGCGCCAGCTGTTGGCTGTGCACGTGCACAGCCAAACAGAACGGGTCAGAGTCCGCTGTGTCCATTTCTGGCCATATCATTCTAACAGGCTTGAAGACACACTCGGGTTGGAGTCAAATGCAGGACTCACTCTCAGATGGTCGGCGTTTAAAGTTCTTTACTGGAAGTACAGGCGTGGTTTGATACACAAAAAGGCAGTCAGAGAGCAGCAACCAAATCATCGGGTGAAAGGCAGAGTTGAAAAACAGGCAGAGGATTTCAAAAACCACGGTAAGGCAGTCAGGACACACAAAAACTCAGAGGACAGGCTGGAAGTGAAGGCACAAGGCACAACTATTTGGCAAAATGGAAGGAAGGAAGAGAGATTTAAATAAGGTGAGTGATCAGCCGGTGATGAAGAGCAGGTGCAAGTCAGCAGGGCGAGGAAAAAAAAACGGAAGTGACACACCCACCAAACACCCAGGTGACAGACAAAAGAACATAGCCACAAAACCCCAAGCAAAACAAATAACAGAAAAGCATATTCATTTTTAAAACATTGATTCTACCAGTTAAAGAGAGGGGTAACATCTACCTATCGATGGATCCTGTTAGTTCACTCATCAAAGGTTCATAATTAGATCTAATAATCAGATTCAATTTGGGCCTAATTTCTATACCTAGGTACATAAAATGATCCACCACTTTAAAACACAGAGTCTCTGAAACTGGATCCTCGATGTCCTTCTCATTTAGTAACAGTATGGTGGACTTGGTATTATTAATTGTGTATCCTAAAATGTTACTAAAAGCCTTTATCAGTTCTAAAATAGCTGGAATAGATTTCAGAATTTGAGAAACAAATAAAATAACTTTGTCTGCATATAGTGCCGCCTTGTGTTCAATATGGTGGACAGGTATTCCAGATATGTCGGCATGTGTTTGTACGGCTATTGCCAAGGGTTCTATTGCCAAGGTAAACAAAAGAGGTGACAAGGGGCACCCCATCGACATCCTCTCTTGATCAAAATTGATTTTTAAATATTTTTGTTTGTTATTATATCTGCTGTTGAATGTAAATACAGTAACTGAACCCATTTAAAAAATTTATTCCCAGAACCAAACCGTTCCAAGACTTTAGAAAGATAAGGCCATTCCACCTTATTGAAAGCCTTTTCGGCATCTAAATATATGAAAACTTTATTTGAAGAATCTTCCAAACCCTGACTGATATTAAGCACCCTGTCGCCCAAGAATGAATCTGTTTTGATCTCTATGTATTACATAGGGCAACGTTTCCTGCAGCCATCTGTTATGTTTCGGACGCGGTCGGAGCACCGACCCAGCGTTTGAAAGGACCCAGCATTAAATAAGCAGAGCACGGTTCAAAGGATAACAGAATTTAATAAACATAACAGTGAGTGACGTGCTAAACAACTAAAAAGTCCGCGGTCTGGTGAGGTGGAAACACGGCGCGCTCTCAACAGCGCAAACGGTCCGGAGCCACAGCAGTTCGGACCCAGGGACCCCGCCGACACCCCCCAGGTGGCCGCGACAAACCAAGTCTGTGAAGAAAGAAAACATGGAGGTGAGTCCAACTCTACACAGAGAGACACAACTCAAAAGGTGCACGCAATCAGCAAACACTTCCTGGCTTAAAGCTATACATCAGCTTCTCACCCTGCAGGCACGGAACAACTCAGTTCAAATCTCCACTGCAGCAGAAGCTGATTAGACAATTAGCATAACGTGACAGCTCACTAACACAAGGTGTGAGGGACACCAAATCCACTGTCATTACTTCATAAAAGTCACCAAAACCAAATTACCTCAGGAAGTGTGCTGAAGAGCGTGAGACCTCACCCAATCCTCCTTCACAGACTGTGGCGTCAAACCTGGAGCGGTCTCTGCGTCTGTGATGGTGAGATTGTTCTCCTGACGTCGATCTCACACGTCTGCTCACAAGGTCGAGTCTCTGGCAATCACACACTGTGCATTCAAGGTTTAAATGCAGCAATCTCTGATTAAGACAAAATACACCACAGCTGTGAGTCCTGATGACCTGCATGTGAAAACAAGCCTCAGGTGTTCAGGGTGAGGTCCTAATGCTCAGCCACTCAGTCCTGAATGCATACCACCTGGTGGGAGAAACAGAAAACAAAAACCAAGCCAGCCAAACACCCCAGCCCACAACACCATCTTGCTAAGATTTTACATAAAATCTTAAGCTCAGTATTTAATCGACTTATCAGTCTCATATTTTCACAGCAGTTGCTCGGCTTTCCAGGTTTTGGTAGCAGTGTTATTATTGCAGCTGTCAGTGATTTTGGAAGATTTCCATGATTAAATGCTTCTAACAGGATATCCAGGAGTGATTTAAGCAATTTTGGTTTGAATTTTTTGAAAAGATCTATTGGAAGCCCATCCAGGCCTGGGGTTTTGCTCACCCTCATATCATCAATTATCTTGCTGATTTCCCTTTCTTTCAAATCTGCTTCAAGCATTTCATGGTTCTATTTTTTTAATGTGTGAGTGAAACCTGAGTTTGTAGAAGTGATATAACATTAATTATTCATCCGTTCCTTTCACAGCATCTCAGACCTCCACAAGCTTCATTTGAATTTGTAATCCTGATCCACTTCAGAACCAGAATTAGAGATGTACCCATCCACATTTTTCACTTCCGATCCAATCCCAATACCTGAGTTTTGATATCTGCCGATTCCGATACCAGAGCTCTGTTTGCTTTAATATTTTTATTATCATTATTGGTGATTTTATATGAGGATAGTCTATCTCCACTTATCCAGCGTCATTGTTATGTGTCGACGCGAGTTGAGGAGCGGACCTGCGTCAGACGGAACCCAGCGCTACAAATAACCAGAAAAGCGGTTCCAAAAACAATATATTTGTTACACCCACTGTGCATAAAAGGTGTAAAAACAAAAACAGCGTCCCTCTGGTGGAGTGACTGTTGGCACGCTCTCCAGCGCCCGCAAGGATCAAAGCCCGGCGCTCCTGGACTCACTACCACCGCCAAACACCCCCCAGGTGGACACGACAAACCGACTCTCTGTGAAGCAAAGAAGAGGTGAGGTAAGTCAGCAGTTACAACAATATCTTTCAAAAGACACACGCTATCAGCAACACATTCAGGTCTGTATCTTTTTTAACTTTATGCAAATGAGCAGCTTCTCACAACAAGTGGAGGATCACTTATCCTGCACGCCACAGCAGTGAGAAGCAAACTGCACAATTCTCATCACAATTCCAGTATACTGCGTAACAAAACACCAAGTTACTATCAACAATTAGTCGAACACTTAATCACCTTTAATGTGTGCTGACAGCAAGTGTCCTCACCCTTCCTTGCTTCACGGGCTCGATGTGTCAAACCCAGGCGCGGTCCTCAGCGTCTCACAAACGGACATCACAAGGTCGAGTTCCCGGCAGTTCTGCTTGAATCACACATGCCTTAAATGCAGAACGCCATCCAATTATCTGCTTCAGCTGAAAGTCTTTAAGGTTGCATGTGAGCACCAGTCACAGGTGCTTCACATGATGTTGATGAGGGTGAGGACTCTTCAGCCAGCACCTTCTCCACAGAAGAATCAGTTTCCATGCCACCTGAAGAGCAAAGAAAAGAAAAGAACACCAAAACATCCAGCCACACCCCCCAACACACAACAGTCATGATGAAGTGCTTAGAGGATTTTCTTAAAACGAAGACCTGAAAGTTCAGCTACAATTTTCCAGAAGGTACATCTGAGATGCAAGCCTAGATTTAATGTTTTGGTGAAAGAATTAAGTACTTTTATTCTTTGGTGGTTTCTTGTGGCATTTTGCAAATGCCGAAATGCATTCCTTTTACAAAATAGTATATGTACTTGTATGCAGTTTTTGGGGTGCCCTTGTGAAAAACATTCAAATCTTGATTGATGAAACATGGCAGGTTTAAAAAAAAAAAGCATCAACTTTATAGAGAAAAGACAGCTGTCTTTCGCTCTCTCTCTCTCTCTCTCTCTCTCTCTCTCTCAGTTCAATTTCACTGGAGCTTTATTGACATGGGAAACATGCATTTAGATGGTCAAAGCAAATGCTATATAGAGCAAAAAAAAAAAAAAACTACATACACTTAACAATATTCTACAGTAAATAAATGTGTAAACAGGAGATGTGGGATTGAAATAATATTAAAAATTGTGCTTTCGGTGTAAAAATATACTATCCTATAAAATGTGTTATACGTAGATAAAGTGTCGTAGCAGTTTAATCTCCTGTTTTGGGTTTACGGTGGTTTGTGTCCGTTGTTCCTTCTTTTCATGTCCCAAACCTTGCTGCTGTGTTTGTTGTCCTTCAGCCAACAGATAGTGAAGTTTGTCGATGTGACGTCTACAAAAAGCACAGTCTGCCTATTTGATGCTATACCAACAAAATTGTTTAAGGACCTGTGGCCCGTTCTTGGGCCGACTGTGCTGGAAATTGTTAATCTTTCATTAAGCTCTGGTTCTGTTCCTGAGTGTTTTAAATCTGCAGTGATTAAACCATTGCTTAAGAAATCTGGTCTTGACCCTGGTGTATTGAGTAATTACAGGCCGATATCAGATCTGTCATTCTGTTCTAAAATTCTGGAAAAAGTGGTCTCACGGCAGCTTGTAGACCATCTTACTGAGAATGATCTTTTTGAGCCACTTCAGTCTGCTTTCAGAAAACATCACTCCACAGAGACAGCACTTACCAGAGTGGTGAATGATTATCTGTGTGCAATGGATTCGGACACCACAATGGTTTTAGTGCTCTTGGATGTTAGTGCTGCATTTGATACTGTGGATCATCGTGTTTTACTTGATAGGCTGGAAAATTACTTTGGGATTACTGAAAGTGTTCTTGCTTGGCTGATGTCATACTTGTCCAGTCGTTCTTATTGTGTTGTGTATAATAACACTACTTCTGGTCTTGGTAAAATGAAATTTGGGGTTCCACAGGGGTCTGTGTTAGGCCCCTTGATTTTCTCACTTTATATAGCGCCGCTTGGGCATATTCTGCGGCATTACGGGATTGCGTTTCATTGTTATACTGATGATACTCAATTGTACATGCCGGTAACTGCTGGTAATCTTGCCCATATAAAAGCCTTGGAAGATTGCCTTATTGTCAGGTTTGACCTCACCTAGACATACAAGAAATGACACTTGAGACAAGAACTCAGACAGAGAGTTGAGATATCTTTTGTGAGCTTTGCAAAGGGGACACACAGCAGAGGCTGGCAGCTTGTAAGTGCAGTTCTCCAACTGTGTCATTCTCTGCGAGGCCCTTTTATTGTGTGTAAAAAAACTAAGATAAGGGTGGGGGCTACATGAGTCCACGGTTACAACATGTGCTACTAGTCATGTGCAGATACGTTTGCAATCAACTGAATCATTCCGATCTTAGGTACAGAGTGAGTGGTTTTGTTGAAGCTTGCTAAATGTCAAACCGTAAACAGGCTGACCTGGCTCCTGCAGCTGTGCTATCTATCTGGGAATATCTGAGAGAAACAGTTTGCAGAATTTAAAAGAGCAGATGTAATAAATGATAACATGTTTGTACAGTACATTTTATCTAATATATCCCTCCTGTTTATCGTTTATTACATCTCAACCACTTCCAATACATTAATCACAACCACTTGTTAAGAACATTTTCAGTTGTAACATCATAGACGAATGCGGAGATGAATATAGTAACCAAAAACAGGAGGACAAAATGACAGTGAACCAATGATAAAGATTTTAAATCATTATGTGGTGTCTTTTATTGTTTACAGGGCAGTGTCAGAATGCTCAGGAATATCGACCTCGTAATCAGGTGGTTGGTACGGCTGGGCATCGGCATATGGCGATTGGACATCATATTCTGGTTCCTGCTCAAAATCATCGGTTGACAATGGTTGGAAATGGGTAGTTTCTCGATGGAGGTCTCGCTGTACGACATTACATTGGACAAAAGCATTGGAGACTAATTTTACAATCATGGAACGGAGGCAAGGCACTATGCAGCAAAGTAAGAGTGCAAAAACTGCAACAGTGATCAATAGAGGGGTCAAAGCTCGTAGTAGAGGTTGCCACCAACTTCCTGATGTAAACCATGACCAGAAGCTCCAGCTAGGCAATGACATTGTTGCTTGGACAGAGTCACGGACCTCTGTCATCTCTTGTAGGGCTCGGGTGATGGCACCTCCATCAGCTGTGTTGTCCGGGATAAAGGTGCAGCACGTTGTGCTCACCAAAGCACACACTCCACCGGAGGGTGCGGTCAGCTGATCAAGAACCATACGGTTTTGTAGTACCATAAGTCGCAGGGCCCTAATTTCTTCGGCGGTTGCGTTGGCCATCTCTAGTGTGGAGTTCATGAATTGCAAAAACTTCCAGTGGGTGAACTCAACTTCTAGAGCTACGAAGTTGACCCCAACATGCGGAAGCATGCTGAATAGTGACCTCCATCCCTGATGGAATATTCTTTTATCACTAGGAATATGGCTGGTATCAGGCAGTTCTCATTTAACGCGAACATTATGTGGTTCACGGAACTTGACGGTGGCTTTGGACCATTGGTCTTTAGGAATATGTACTACTGGTTTGTGTAAATTAATCATTTGACATCTTCCACCCCAATTGAGAGGAAGGTGAGCGTAAACGTTGGTCCCGCATAGCCAATAGTAATCAGTGAGGACTCTAGTGCCCTTCTGGGTTGGTGCTGTGGCTGCACAGTAACAGCGCTTAACGTAAGGGGCCTGGGTGGGGTTACATCAGAAACGGTCTGCGTCCCTGACAAGGTGAGCCTTGTTCCATTGGGTCTTATCCTGTTTACAGGTTTTATTTCTGTTGCATTCATTTTTTGCTGTACTCAACAAAAATATAAACGCAACACTTTTGGTTTTGCTCCCATTTTGTATGAGATGAACTCAAAGTTCTAAAACTTTTTCCACATTCACAATATCACCATTTCCATCAAATATTGTTCACAAACCAGTCGAAATCTGTGATAGTGAGCACTTCTCCTTTGCTGAGATAATCCATCCCACCTCACAGGTGTGCCATATCAAGATGCTGATTAGACACCATCATTAGTGCACAGGTGTGCCTTAAACTGCCCACAATAAAAGGCCACTCTGAAAGGTGCAGTTTTGTTTTATTGGGGGGGGGATACCAGTCAGTATCTGGTGTGACCACCATTTGCCTCATGCAGTGCAACACATCTCCTTCGCATCATCCGTGAAGAGAACACCTCTCCAACGTGCCAAACGCCACCGAATGTGAGCATTTGCCCACTCAAGTCGGTTACGACGACGAACTGGAGTCAGGTCGAGACCCCGATGAGGACGACGAGCATGCAGATGAGCTTCCCTGAGACGGTTTCTGACAGTTTGTGCAGAAATTCTTTGGTTATGCAAACCGATTGTTCCAGCAGCTGTCCGAGTGGCTGGTCTCAGACAATCTTGGAGGTGAACATTGTGGATGTGGAGGTCCTGGGCTGGTGTGGTTACTCGTGGTCTGCGGTTGTGAGGCTGGTTGGATGTACTGCCGAATTCTCTGAAATGCCCTTGGAGACGGCTTATGGTAGAGAAATGAACATTCAATACATGAGCAACAGCTCTGGTTGACATTCCTGCTGTCAGCATGCCAATTGCACGCTCCCTCAAATCTTGTGACATCTGTGGCATTGTGCTGTGTGATAAAACTGCACCTTTCAGAGTGGCCTTTTATTGTGGGCAGTCTAATGCACACCTGTGCACTAATCATGGTGTCTAATCAGCATCTTGGTATGGCACACCTGTGAGGTGGGATGGATTATCTCAGCAAAGGAGAAGTGGTCACTATCACAGATTTAGACTGGTTTGTGAACAATATTTGAGAGAAATGGTGATATTGTGTATGTGGAAAAAGTTTTAGATCTTTGAGTTCATCTCATACAAAATGGGAGCAAAACCAAAAGTGTTGCGTTTATATTTTTGTTGAGTGTACATAATCACAGAAGGTGTAAGTAAAATTGCAGGAGTGAGGTGGAAACCACCCAAGCAGGTTTGAGCCATTCCCAATTACGCAATAATCAAAGCTATGATAAGGCATTAAATCAGTTATCAGTAGGGGGTCCTGCACCTGGGGCCATGATAACATAGGAGGTAAACCGGAACCGGTACAGTTCTTTCCCGCCAAGGGAGACGCAGTGGTTTTGTTCAGAGGTACAGAATAATTTCCTGGGGTAGGTTGACAGGCCCATCAAACAATCAGTATTAATTTGAGATGTTGGTGTAGCATGTAGTCCATTATGTGTGGTGGAAACAGGCATATGTGTACAGACATGACAGTTGGTACGGTTCACCAGATGTGAAGTGTAATTCACGTAGCGCCACTGCATGTTGGTATGGTAAGGGTGTTGTGGTTCGTCAGGGTGGTCGATGTATCGTTTTTCTCTTTGGGTGAGAGGTTGAACAGGGGTTGATTCATCGAGACTAGTTTCAGACGAGGGAGGTCGTTCCCACGTCTGCCACAGTAGGTATCCCAGTAGACAAAAACATGCTAAGATCACAACACACCAGACTGTCCGCCAGACTCGCCCACAGCCACGGCGCCTGGCATGTGGGTTGGGCATATTCTGCGGATCAGCCATTGGTGCTAGGCCACAGCGTCACCTATAAGCCAGTCTAAGTAAGTAAGGATCTCCCTGCTTCACTTACGTTGAGACGAGACACCACTATATGGTGAATCCCCTTTGTAGTCAGACTTCCCCTTTACTCGTTTGTGGTTATACGCACACGCTGCAGCTTACAGTGACTTAGATGTATCCATGACGGTCTTTCAGCGATCTTCACGGCTGTTGGTGTGGTCAGCAACACTTGGAATGGGCCTTCCCACCGTGGGCTGGACCAGTTTTTCCTTTTTATGACCTTGATAAACACTTAGTCTCCTGGCTTCACTGTTTTGGTATCCTGTGGAGACAGAGAATCAGTCGTCAGTAACTGTGCTTTTAACACATCCTTTTCCTGAAGTATCTTTTTCATAAAATCTCCTAAGGTCAATTCGTCATCTGCCTTTTGTAAATCTGATCCAAAGAGTGGGAGGCGATAAGGTCTACCATGCAAAATCTCAAAAGGTGATCAATCAATCAATCAACTTTTTTTTTATATAGCGCCAAATCACAACAAACAGCTGCCCCAAGGCGCTTTATATTGTAAGGCAAGGCCATACAATAATTATGAAAAACCCCAACGGTCAAAACGACCCCCTGTGAGCAAGCACCCGGCAACAGTGGGAAGGAAAAACTCCCCCCTAACAGGAAGAAACCTCCAGCAGAACCAGGCCCAGGGAGGGGCAGTCCTCTGCTGAGACTGGCTGGGGCTGAGGGAAAGAACCAGGAAAAAGACATGCTGTGGAGGGGGGCAGAGATCGATCACTAATGATTAAATGCGGAGTGATGCATACAGAGCAAAAAGAGAAAGAAACAGTGCATCATGGGAACCCCCCCACAGTCTACGTCTAAAGCAGCATAACCAAGGGATAGTCCAGGGTCACCCGATCCAGCCCTAACTATAAGCCTTAGCAAAAAGGAAAGTTTTAAGCCTAATCTTAAAAGTAGAGAGGGTATCTGTCTCCCTGATCTGAATTGGGAGCTGGTTCCACAGGAGAGGAGCCTGAAAGCTGAAGGCTCTGCCTCCCATTCTACTCTTACAAACCCTAGGAACTACAAGTAAGCCTGCAGTCTGAGAGCGAAGCGCTCTATTAGGGTGATATGGTACTACGAGGTCCCTAAGATAAGATGGGACCTGATTATTCAAAACCTTATAAGTAAGAAGAAGAATTTTAAATTCTATTCTAGAATTAACAGGAAGCCAATGAAGAGAGGCCAACACGGGTGAGAAGGTGATAGTCCCATTAGTTCGTTCCACGAGTCCTGCACTTTGTGGATGATATGCACAATGATGTTTTAACTGAATGCCCAATGTTTGTGTCAGGTGTTATATCATGGTGTTGACAAAATGTGCTCCATTGTCGCTGTAAATCTTTTCAGGTATTCCATATGCAGGAATAATCACTTTACACAGTGCCTTTGCAAATGTCAGGGCATCTGCATGTTTTGCAGGAACAATTTCAACCCATTTGGAGAATGCATCAATCAAAACCAGGCAGTATTTGTATGGACGACTCTGATTCAGCTCAATGAAGTCCATGTGTACTACCTGGAATGGGTATTGAGGCGTAGGAAAACGGCCCTGCTTTGGTCTCAGGTTGCCTTGTGGGTTGTTTTTTATGCAGATCAAACATTTCTTGCAGTATGTTTGTGCATAAATATTGAATCCAAAAGTTGAAAAAAAACGCGATTTACTTGTGATACCATCCCTCCTGTTGACACATGGCACTGCCCATGTGTAACCATAGCAGCGGTATCAAACAAGGATTTTGGCAGGATAGGTTTGTCTTGGTAAATGTACAAATCATCACGAAGGAGAGCACCTTTTGTCAGCCATGAATGTTTTTCATTGTGTGAGGTGTCATGTTGGTGTGATTTGAGTACATCAAGGTCAATGAATGGTGTGGATGTTAGGGTACTAGAGTAGATGTTAGAAACACCATGATGGCTAGTAGCAGCTTCTTTTGCAATAAAGGCAGCTAAGCGGTTGCCATTGGAGACATAATCAGTACCCTTGGTGTGTGCTGCACATTTGCAAAGTGCAAGAGCAGAAGGGAGAGTGATGGCATGCAGTAAATCAGTTAAAAGTTTGGCATATGTGACAGGCTTGCCTGTGGAGGTAACCATGCCACGGTGTTCCCATTGCTTAGCAAAGAAATGTACAGCAGAGAAGGCATACTGACTATCAGTGTAGATAGTGACTGGATGTCCTTGTGCAAGTGTGCAGGCTCTTGTAAGTGCAATCAGTTCTGCAGCTTGTGCAGATATGTGTGACAGCAGCTGACGTGCTTCAACAATGTGGTCAGGCAATTTCACGACAGCATATCCTGTTTTCGTTTCTCCTTTTTCATCTTTGAAACAAGAGCCATCAACAAAAAATGTTTCACCTTCTTGCAGAGGGACATCAGTAAGATCTGGTCGGGGAAGTTGCATTTGAGTGGTTTCAGCCACACAGTCATGTGGTTCACCACAGTCAGCTGTTGGCAACAAGCTGGCTGGGTTCAAAGTAGAACATCTTTCAATGGTGATATGGGATTGTGAAAGCAAAATGGCTGTGTAACTTAATTGTCTGGCTGGGCTCAAAAAGGTTAATTTAGATTGCAGTAGCAGAACGCTAACTACATGTGGCACTTTCAAGATTAGTGGATGAAATAGAACAATGTCTGCAGTTGCTGTTACTGCCATGGCTGCTGCACAAACGGCTTGCACACAGGGGGGGTAAAGCCTGCGCTACTGGGTCTAGCCGCTTTGAATAATAGCCTACAGGTTTATACTTGCCTCCATGTGGTTGTAGCAAAACGGCAGACATAAAACCTTTTAAAGAATCCACCATAAGGGTGAAAGGTTTAGCATAGTCTGGCAGGGAGAGAACGGTGGAATCAATTAGTTCTCGTTTCAAATGTTCAAATTGGGCTTCAGCTTCTGAGGTCCAAATGATAGTATCAGTAATTGCCATGGGGGTTGAGTAAATCAGATCTTGTAGGAGTTGGGTTTTTTCAGCGTAGCACGGAATCCATGAATGGCAATAATTACATAAACCCAAAAAAGACATTTGTTTCTTCTTCAATGGTTTGGGAGCCTGTTTTATGGCATGTTTGCGTGTGTCTTGCAACCGTTTTCCCTCTGCAGACAATGTGTGACCCAAATAGTTCACTTGTGGTGAGACAAGCTGCAGTTTTGATTGTTTGACTTTATTCCCTGTTTTGGCCAAATGTTGCAAAAGTGAAAGAGTAGCTTGTTCACATGCGGTCTGTGTTTTCCCTGCGACCAGAATGTCATCAACGTAAACAAGGATCTGTGAGTCAGTCGGTGGATCAAAGGATGACAAACAATGAGTGATAGCCTGAGTGAAAACAGTGGGGCTGTCAGCGTATCCCTGTGGAAGGCGTGTGTAGGTGTACTTTTTTCCCTGGAAGGTGAATGCAAACCAAAATTGACTGTCTTTGTGTACTGGAACAGAGAAGAAAGCATTGCTTATGTCAATCACAGAGAAAAACGTGTTATTAGGGCGGAGAGAATTTAGCAGTGTGTGGGGATCTGGCACTCGGTTTTCCACAGCTCCATTCACTGCCCTTAGATCCTGCACCATTCGCCAATTTTTCCCGTCAGCTTTTTTCACCGGGAAAATAGGAGTGTTACATGGGGAATCAGGGCATTCCACTATCACTCCAGCTTGCAATAATTCTTCAGTCACAGGCCTTATTCCTGCTTCTGCTTCTGGTTTCAGTGGATACTGTGTAATACAGGGTCTCCACTGAGATTTTGGTGTGATTCGAACAGGATCTATACAATCAAGTAGCCCCACATCTGTGGGTGAGTGTACCCAAAGTTGTGGTGATACTTTGGAGAGCAATGCTTTTTCCTCAGTTTCCGAGAGAAAAAGAGGAGAAGGATTTAGTCAAGTCTTTTCAGAACCAGTTTCATGCACAACTGGATGGACTGATACTGCAGTGTTTAACAGCTGTCTGTAAAAGCCTGTAGATGGACTGAAATCCCATTGTGGACACACAATTTCCCAATCTGTGGCCAATTGCAGATTCAGGACAATCAGTCCCAAGTCCTGCCACTCAGCACCAGGTGGTTTGCACAACGAGATGTATGGGGGGATAATGACCCCTAAACGTTTTAAAGGCGGTTGGTGACAAATCAACTGCACACACAGCAGTAGCAGACCAGTCAGTGTAGAATCGGTGAATGTTCTGTGGTCTTGGTGTCATTTTTACAAAATCAGAATCATATCTGGTATCATCAGAGTCAGTGTAATTCATTGTGATGTGCAAATCAGGTGCTAGCATGGAATCATGTGGTGTTTCTTCTGTCACGTGGGCCTCTGCCTTGTCAGTTAACCATTCCTGTTGTTCTGGATCAGCAAGATCCAGAGAATATCGCAAAGTAACAGGTGAGGTTGCTAGAACATGAGGAGGGGTCACATGGACCACCTTCATGCCATCTGTTGTGCGTAGGACTCCAATTTTCAAACTTTGCATCAAATCTCTCCCCAACAGGTTTGTGGGGCATGTTGGAGCATAAACTACAGGTTTGAACAGCTCCTGATGCATTATTGGATCCTTAATATGCACTGGTTTTAGGATCTTTTCTTCATTTACCAACCCATCGGCAGATTTTACCCAAATGGTTTTATCTGAATATGTGCCTTTGTGTGGCATTGAATTTACAACTGTGCGGTATGCACCAGTGTCACAAAGGAATTCCATATTTGTACCATTTAAGGTCAAAGTAATCAGTGGTTTGTATTTCAGACCCAGGAGAGAGAAGGCACCACATATATTTACACAGTTAGTAGGATCATGCTGTGATTGTTTGTCATTTTGGTGATCCACTGAAGCCTCTACAGGACCTTCTAGTCATTGTGGATATGGAGGTGCTGAAGGACGGAATGGATCACGTTTGTCTGCACGTAGTGTTTTGGGACAATCCCGTGCCCAGTGTCCTGGTTCTCCACAATTGTAACACACATCATTTGGTTTGTATGTCCTTGAAGTATCCGGGGGTGGTGCTGATCTGCCCTGGCCTCGCATTTGGTGGCCACCGTGACCGCGAAAACGGCCACGTCCACGTCTGGTGGGAAAACCACCTTGGAAATAGATCTCACTGTTACTGTTTGATTTGAGAGACATATCGTCCTTGCTGTAGAATACAGTAACTGTGGGAGTGTCTTTTTGTTTTTTGCTTTTCTGCAATTTTTCAGCATGTCGAGCCCAATCCATAATTCCTGAAACATTCTTTGAGTCCATTTCCACACAATGTTTAGTAATGTAGGAACTGATGGCAGGACTAAAATTTCGTATCAGAATTTGTTTCAGTTGATTCTGATATGGTCCGTCCGCATCATCTGAGTGTGGAATGCCGCTGTGGACTCTGAACACTTTTTCTAATCGGACTAGAAAATCATCTGCGTCCTCATCGGATTTCTGTTTTGCTGCAGTTATTTTTTCATAATTTGCTTTTGGCTTGAATTTGTCTTCATGTTGGTCATGACTGCGTCAAAGTGAGCCTTTAGTGGTTCAGCCATGTCGTCAGTATATTGACATACAGTGCCCTGAGCATCGCGGCCTGTGTATGTACCTCGGACATGCACCCAGTTCCATCCAAGAACACACTGAAGGGCTTCCCCAATTTCTTGTCCATTTAACCATTTAACTGAACCAGATCGTTGAATTGAGCGATCCATTCGTCCACATCAACGCTTGGGTCAATGAGGGAACTGGTAGCCTTATAGGCTTCGTCTTTTGTCCAAGGACGAAAGACATATGTGAATGGATTTCCTGCTGTCCCATGGGGATTTGGTACTTGAACCATGGGGTACATGTCTTTAAGTGATGGATACAAAATGGAATTCGGGCCCGGTGGTGATATGTATTCTGTATAACCTGGTCGGCCTTGTTCTGGGACCCTACCATGCCCATGATACATATTTTCACTTTTTTCTTTTGTCTCTTTTTTCACTTTGGCTCGCGTGTGTGTTGAAGGGCCTCCCTGAGGCAACGGCACTTGGCCGTCTCCTCCCGCAGCCTGATCCTATTGATCAGGCAGGTCCGGCGGCGGTGGGAGGACTTGAGGTAATTGTTGTTGTGGTTGTCTTGGTTTCACCTCAGTCTCATTGTCTTCTGGTCTCACAAATAATGTTTGTGTTTGTCTTTTAAATCCTTTGTTTTGAATTGCATAGTAAGTCCCTTCGGCTGCTCCCTTGTTTGCACTTGGGGTCGCCACAGCAAATCCAAGGTGGATCTGCATGTTGAATTGGCACAAGTTTTACGCCGGATGCCTTCCTGATGCAACTCCACATTACATGGAGAAATGTGGCAGGGGTGGGATTTGAACCCGGAACCTTCTGAACTGAAACCAAGCGCATTAACCACTTGGCCACCACCCCTGCCTGCATCCTGTCGTTTATTAGCTTGCTCTAACCACTTCTTTGCGCTTTTCAATTCTGTCAGCTTTCGGTCTCTTCTCACCCCCTCCTTCTTTCTTGCTGCTTCCGCGGTTATTTTGTCTACCAGTGTCTCACACTTCGACACAATCAGTTTGCCCTTGAAGTCATGTTTTTTCTTCCATTTTTCCACATATTTCTATCCTTCTGGATCACATTTTATCATAAATTTGACATCAACTTCAAGTGAATCATTTTTTGTGCAACAACAGCAACACGATTGTGTATTCCCCATTTTGGTCGTCTGTGGGGGTGATTCTTAGGGAATCCTAAACAGACGATTTATTTTTCCCCTTTTACTGTTTGGTCAACAGTTTAGCTGGAAAGTATCATTACTTCAACCTCCCGGAGAAGGTGAATGATCTTACCTAATGTATCTTTCCAGTTACGTCATTCAACACAAACAGGTGTGGTGCGAATGAATGATTTCACAATTTACTTCACAGACAGACTCTTCGTTTTTGTCCCCTGGAATGGAGGATGTCAGAAGTCCCGTTCTTCAATTGTTTATCATTCCATGTTTACAAGTCACATTCATACAAATCACTTTCACACTGTTAGACGTCTTCTGATTTTACTTTGATGTTACTTTGATAGTACTTTGATCTTACTTTGGTCTTACTTTGAACTTACTTTGATCGTATAGTGGACTTTTTGTTCTGACGTGACCCCGTCACGTCTTTAACAGTCACCCTGTAACTGTTTTCTAATTTGATCCCGTCAAATTTGACCTTAGTCCTGACCCTGTCAGACCATTAAAGAATTTACCAATTTGACCCTGTCAAATTTGACCTTAGTCCTGACCCTATCAGACCATTAAAGAATTTACCAATTTGACCCTGTCAAATTTGACCTTAGTCCTGACCCTGTCAGACCATAAAAGAATTTACTAATTTGACCTTGTCAAATTTGACCTTAGTCCTGACCCTGTCAGACCATAAAAGAATTTACTTACTCCTCTGTCCGGTTCGTCTCCTCTCTTTCAGTCCGGATGTCGTCAATCCAGCGTTGCGGTCGGAGGTTGACTTCTAAATCATCGGCCTGGCGGAGAATTCACTCCCCGGGACTTTCTTTCTGCCTCCCTGTGGAGCTGGCCGTCGACGGGCTTCGGTGTGTCTACCTCCTTCCGCAGCGACTGGGTATGTTGACATCCGGGTCACGGCACCAGGAATTTTTTTTTTTTTTTTGAAGTTGGTTGTCTAGTAATTTCCTACTCTTGAATTCTGATAAGACTGAAATGATGGTTCTTGGTCCAGCCAGACATCGGCATCATTTTGACCAGTTGGCGCTTAATTTTGGTTCGTGTGTTGTGCATCATACGGACAAAGTGAGGAATCTTGGAGTACTTTTCGATCCTACATTGTCTTTTGGCCCCCACATTAGAGACAGTGGGCCTCATATATCAACGTTGCGTACGACGATATTTGAGCGTATATGGGGTGTACGCCAAAACGGCTGCGCTACTTGGCATTTATCAATGTGGTCGTTGGCGTACGCTGCGCTGAAAATATACACCAGGTCGAGAGGTGGCGTAAATTATACACCAAAATGAACCAGCGCTGAAATCCACATAAAAATGAAGATGATCAACATGATAAACAGTGCCATTATACAAATCAATGCATATGTTACATAAATAACACTTTCCTGATTATACTACATAATAATCAATACAAATCCCGCTTTTGCGGGATTGTTATGGAGCACGATCCGTGGCTACAGCGCTGACTGCAAAGACAGCGCTGCACGCCCTTTTCTCCAGACTGCTGCAATCAGGTTTTGTCGTCTCCATTCAGTTGTCACATTAAAATAAATACAGAAATACATTTAAAAAATAAAGAAGTCTGACAGATTAGGCGTGTCTTATTAATTGAGCGAGCAAATATCCACATGTCAAGAATTATTGACATGTGAAAAGAGAATACAGTGGTCCCTCGCTATAACGCCGTTCACCTGTCGTGGCCTCAGAGTCTCGCGGAGTATTTAGTCCAATTTTGCATGCCTTTTTTTTTACAGTGTTCTGTGTTCTGCGTATCTGTTTATAAGAATCTTGTCACCCAGAAGAAAAAAGAGCGCCAACAACTACTCATAACTGTGTTTGTCACTCGGAAACAAACACCTGCAGCCAGGTGTGAGTGGAAAAAGGCGCGGCGTCAGGACACAGAGGAGCGATCTGTGACATACTGGTCAGTCACTATTAATAATTTCTTATGTTTCCGACCTTGTTTGTTGATCGTTAAAATTAATTTGTTAGTTTTAAATGCCATCATAATTATTTATAGGAAAACTTTCTATTTTTATTTCTCAAACAAATGTTTGGGCCTGAAACAGTTTGGTATTATTTTCCTACTAAGGTTTGAACTTTGAGAGTGTTTACACACGAGAGAAAAGTGAGAAAATGTACATGCCTGATTGAGAAAGTGTAGTGAGGGGTTTTACAGCTTTGAAACGTCTATAATAATTGTAAAAAATAACGCTGCCTAACGTCGCGGTTTCCCGTATTTCGGGCTATTTTTTAGAATGTAACTCCAGTGATTAATGAGGGACCACTGTAACACTTTATTGATTATATACTACAAAACAATTGATACGACGGCCGCTTTTGACGCTCTATTGGCACGCGTCGTGATTGGTGAAGTTCTTTTTCATTGCCGTCTTCCTGGCTTCCATGTCGTAAAATGAGGGTGTGTCTGAAGCGGAGTCTGAATATTTATGGGCGTGTTTATTATAATTACAATCGTTTCCACCCGCCGCATTTATCAAGATCACGTCAGGCGTACACCAGAAATGGGCAGGTACGTACTGCTTGATACATGTCACGGCGACTTTGGTGTATTTCAGGTTTACGCCGTAAATTTACGCCACAAGTGAGCAACATTGATACATGAGGCCCATTACGAGGACTGCCTTCTTTCATCTGCGAAATGTGACGAGGATTTGTCTCATCCTGTCTATGGCTGATGCTGAGACTTTGATACATGCGTTTATTTCTTCCACATTGGATTATAGTAATGTTTTATTTTCTGTCCTGCCGCAGTCTAGCATTTGAGGACTTCAATTGGTACAGAATGCTGCTGCCAGACTTTTGACACAAAGTAGAAGGTTTGACTACATTACTCCCATTCTGGCATCCTTTCATTGGCTACCGGTTTCAGCCAAATCAGATTTTAAAGTTTTATTGTTGGTTTATAAAATTGTTCATGGACTGGCACCTTCCTACCTGGCGGACTTGGTTAAGCCCTACGTACCTGCGAGGCCCTTGCATTCACAGGGCGCAGGCCTTCTGTGTGTTCCGAGGATGAACAAGAAGTCTGTGGGGTATAGAGCCTTCTCCTACCATGGTCCGACTCTTTGGAACGATCTACCTGCTGTTATTCGGCAGTCTGAAACGGTGGAGACTTTTAAATCAAGACTGAAGACCCACTTTTTTAGACTGTCTTATCATTAATTGAATTTGTTTGTGTTTGCTTTGTAATTTTCTTTTATTCTTCTGTGTTTTATCTTTTTATTGTGCTTTTCTTGCTTTTAATTTTGATTTTAGATTAATTTGTGTTGTTGTTAATTGTGTGAAGCGCCTTGGGGCAACTTTGTCTTGAGTTGGCGCTATATAAATTAATAAATTGAAATTAAATTGATGTTGGTCGTGCTCTCAGAGTCTATTTGGGTGTTTGTGATCTGTGTCGCTGTTCGTGTCTTGTCTGTCTTGGTGCAGTGGGCAGGTAGTCAGGAAGTGCAGCTCGGTCTCCACCAGGTGTTGTGAGCAGTGGGTGCACAATCTGTCTTCTCTGGGGAGCCAGGTCTGTCTGTGGCGGCCTTTCTCTGCAGCCAGGCTGTGCTCACCGAGTCTGTACATGGTCAAGGATTTCCTGAGCTTTGGGTTGGTCACAGTGCTCAGGTATTCTGCCACTGAGTTCTGTCTGTTTAGGGACAAACAGCATTCCAATTTACTCCAGTGACGACAGAATAATGCAATGAATAACTGAACTCACAGTAAATGATAACCAAAAATAAAACCCATGACTAACAGAACACAACCTGACAATAAGACACTGAAGATACCTAAATAAGAAGTAAAACTAGAGACCACATATTCACTTAACAGAAGACCATAAATAATTTGATGACTGCAAAACTGAATGATAACCAAAGAATGAAACCAGTGACTAAAGCATACACAAAGAAAAGCAATAAATGGAACCAAACTGCGCCCGGGACCAAATCGATGGCACAATCGTACGGTCGGTGCGGGGGAAGAGTGAGCGCCAGATCTTTGCTGAAGACATCAGCAAGATTGTGGTACTCCTTTGGCACCGCCGATAGATTGGGGGGGACTTTAACCTCCTCATTAGCTGTCACGCCGGGAGGAACCGAGGATCCTAAACACTCCCGGTGGCAGGTTTCGCTCCACTGCGTCACAACCCCGGACGGCCAATCTATCCGGGGATTGTGCTTCACCATCCATGGAAATCCCAAAATCACTCGGGAGGTAGAAGGTGTTACATGGAACACTATCTCCTCCCTGTGATTTCCAGACACCACCAAGGTCACTGGCTGTGTCTGATGTGTGATTAATGGAAGCAGGGTGCCATCTAGTGCTCGCACCTGCAATGGTGCCGGCAGAGCCACCAGGGGGAGCCCTACTTCCTTTGCCCACCAGCAGATTCCCTTCCGACCCCGTGTCTACCAGTGCTGGGGCGTGAAGGGTTAGATCCCCACAAAGGATCATCACTGGGATTCGTGCAGATTTGCGGGATTTCCCCGCGTGCGTGTTATGGCCCACCCTTAGCCCAGTTTCTAAGGACGGGCGTTGTAGTTTGACCGTTTTGGGGCAGTCCTTCTGCATATGCTCACAAGAGCCGCAGACAAAACACTCCCCGCAGGCCAGCCTCCTTTGTCTGACGTTTGTTTTTACTTTGGCCCTGCTCGTGTCCATAGCCTCCTCAGCAGGGGGAGCTGTAGCCACACGGAGCTCTCTGGCAGTGAAGCGTGGGGACGACGTCACCCTTTCAGAACCGGAAGGGGGAGGGACGGCTCCTGCCCGGTCACGCCCCCCGGCCTGCTCCCGACGATGCTCATTCAAACGGTTGTCTAAGCGTATAACCAAATCGCCAAGCCCATCAAAATCCCGCGGTTCCTCCTTAGCCAGCAGGTGCTCCTTCAGGACCGGAGACAGTCCATTTACGAAAGCGGCGCGGAGCGCAACGTTATTCCAGCCGGACCTCGCTGCCGCGATGCGGAAGTCGACTGCATACTCGGCTGCGCTGCGACGCCCCTGTCTCATTGACAGCAGCACGCTCGAAGCGGTCTCGCCTCTGTTGGGATGGTCAAAAACTTGTTTGAACTCCTGTACAAACCCAGCATAAGACGTTAGGAGCCGTGAATTCTGCTCCCAAAGCGCCGTAGCCCAGGCGCGTGCCTCTCCTCGAAGCAGATTAATAACATAAGCCACCCGGCTGGCGTCTGACTCGTACATGACAGGACGCTGTGAAAAGACGAGCGAACAGTGCATGAGGAAGTCTGCGCACGTCTCAACACAGCCTCCGTACGGTTCCGGAGGGCTTATGTATGCTTCAGGGGACGGTGGGAGGGGGTCGTTGAACGACCAGTGGAACGTCTGTTACAGGCCCAGGACCAGCAAGAGGAGTGGCTGCAGCAGCGCCCTGATCGCGCGCTTCCACCCTGGCGGTGAGAGCCTCCACCCTCCGGTTAAGGAGAACATTCTGCTTGGTCACTAAATCCAGCCGAGCCGTGAAGGCGGTTAAGATCCGCTGCAGCTCACTCAACACGCCTCCCGCTGACGCCTGCGCTCCTGGCTCTTCCATTGGCCGTTCAAGCTCGGGTTGACGCCCCTCGGAATCCATGACGAATGGCCGAGAAATCCTGTTGGGAAGGTGTCGTAGCACGGACCCACAACAGGGGGCGCTAAAGAACGGACAATGAATAAGCCAAAAAGTAACAATTTAATGTTGTGACAACACACAAAATCAGTAAAGTCAATTAACACCAGGTGACGTGTGGGCAGGCTCGAAGATAGAAGACCCCTGACGAGAGAGGAGCCGCGTCCCACACGGCTTCCACCACCAACGGTCTGAAGAACACCGGAGCCGCCAAGTCCCGAATCCCCAGGTGGCCTCTGTCTTCGGCTGTCGACCCTGGTACTGCTGGCAGAAAACAAAGACAAAATGAATGAGTGTGAATCCGCACACTCAGTAATCCACAGTCTGCACTCAGTTAGGAGGGAGCACCTCCACCTCCAATCACACACTCATGCAGCTCCTGTTTAAACCACTTATCTGGTTTGGGGTGTGAGGCGAAGCCGTCGCTGTCACACCAAACGCCAATCCCACAGATAAGGACGAACACCACAGGATAACGGCTGCAAAAGAAGTTCAGATTATCACTCAACGATATGAGTCAGCAGAGAAGTTACCTCTTCGGTAGCTGATTTCTCGGCGGGGAGGTGGAGTTGCAGTCCGGCTTATATAGTGGTGTAGATGAGTGACAGCTGGTGCGATGAGTGACAGCTGTCACTTCTTCTGGGTCTGGTGCCCTCTCGTGCTTGGAGCCCGCACTCCAAGCAGGGCGCCCTCTGGTGGTGGTGGGCCAGCAGTACCTCCTCTTCAGCGGCCCACACAACAAATTAAGCAATGAATCCAAACCTAAACCCCAAACCAGGGCAGAACCTGACAGTTATTAGGGTCAAGTTTGTTATTAGCCCTTGGTTCCAAATATTGGGGAACATCTCGGAGCTCAGGACAATGTTAAAGAACTTTAATGTGGCCAGTTGGAATTTGGGATCTGTGGATTTAAGCGTTTCATTCAGGATGTTGTCGACACCACAGCCCTTCGTGGTGACAGTGGATTTGAATTTTTCCTGCAGTTCTTTTAGGGTCATGGGGTCATCTAGTGGGTTCTGGTCAGTTCTTTTAGGGTCATGGGGTCATCTAGTGGGTTCTGATCATCTTTGATGTTTGACTCTCAGCTTTGTACTTTGTTCTCTTTGGTTTCCTCTATTGGACCAAATGTCTTGGTGAAGTGGTTTAACCCACACAGCTCCAGTTTCTACGGACACATCTACATGTTTTTGATTATTTTTGGTTGTTCCAATTTCATGAGCTCAGTGGAGCAGGTCAGTTCTGATTTGTACCACATTAGCGAACCTCCTGAGTCTCTTCCTTGGTCAAATATATGGAAATGAATGAATTGTTCATTTTTTACTTCATGACTTTGATTTTGTTTTAAATCAAATAAAAGCTGCTCCACTCTGATACAAAACAATATGACTGTTTCAAACCATCTGTCAAACATTCTGCCGTGACCTTGTGGAAAACATACATAGAACATCTTACTGCAACATTCTGAAACATTTTGTTAAGACATTTCCGAGACTCAACACTTTAATGTTTTCCAAATGCATTTGGAGAAAAACCTTTGTGATACCAAAGCAAAGCATTTTGGATACGTTTTGTGTTTCCTGGATATGCACCATTACTGTATCATTATTAGCTCTTGTTATCACAAAGGTTAGGATAACTTTAGGTTTGGATTAAGTTCCACTGAATCCAAACTCAGACTCAAAGGGGGTCACTGGTCTGCTTGAGGTTTCTTCCTCAGAGGGAGTTTTTCCTTACCACTGTTGCTCTGGGGGTTAGTAAGGTTAGACCTTACTTATGTGAAGTGCCTTGAGGCAACTCTGTTGTGATTTGGCGTGATATAAATGAAAATAAACTGAAATTAAAATTTTACTTGATTTTAGTTTGGGTTAACTTTATGTTCACTTTGACCTTAGTTGCTTGCTGGAGCCGGTTTAATTTCCTGAAACCATAACATCATAATTTATGGAAAGAGGACACGAGCCGGTTCTGAGTTCAGCAGGATGATATGTGACTGATTTACCAAGAAAGAAGACACAAATGGGTGAAAACTGTTAAAACTATTAATCCTGCTCTTTAGGAGATGTGGTCGATATTTATCAGAGGGAGTTCCTGGCACTGAGGGAGCGCCTTCACTCGGCAGAACAGGAGAACCTTCGTCGATCCAAAGAACTGAATTTGGTTCTGGAGGAGATTAAGAGGGCCATTGCAGAGAAACAGGCACTAAGAGACATCAACCGAACCTGGAGCAGCCTGTCAGGTCAGAATGCATGTTCAAAGGTTCCCCCAATTCAGTATATCCAGTTCATTCATTCATTCATTTATTTTATATCTGCTTAACCAAATTAAGGGTTATGGGGGAGCTGCAGTGTATCTCAGTGGTTAGTGGGTTCATCCTGGACAGGACTCCAGTTTGTCACATACAGACAAACAGACACATTCACACCTATGGACAGTTTAAAGTTTCCAGTCCATCTAACTAGCATGTCTTGGATGTGGGAGGAAGCCCGAGCACCCGGAGGGAACCCACACAAGCACGGGGAGAACACGCAAACTCCACACAGAAAGGCCACAGGTGGGAATCGATCCCACGACCTTCTTGCTGTGAGGCAACAGTGCTAACCTCTAACCCACCGTGACACCTATATCCAGGTCAAATTGTTCTAATTTTATTCTAACATCTGACCTAGTTTGTCCAGCTTTAAACAAATCTGACTCTGCCTTGGTCCACCATGTATTGACCAAGATTTGCAGAGTCTTTGTAGCTATCGAATCTTCTATCACAGGCATTGGTCACACCAGGTCTAATATGATCTAATATGATATGATAGAAATTTATGCACCTGCCTGATTTTGTTTAAAGAATTATTGCACACTTTCTGTAAATCCTATAAACTTCATTTCATTTCTCAAATATCAGTGTGTTTGTCTGCTGTATGATATATTTCACTGAAATTGCTGATCCAAACAACCAATGATTTATAAAGGAAAATCATGGAAATTATCAGGGGTGCACAAACTTTTGCATACAACTGTAGGTTAGCATTCAACACCATCCTCCCTCATGGCCTCATGAGGAACCTGCTGAACCTCGGTCTACCTCATTCCACATGTCTTTGGATTAAGGACTTTCTGTGAGATGGCTCACAGAGAGTCAGCATTGGCTCCCACATATCCACAGCTCTCACACTCAGCACCGGTTCCCCTCAAGGCTGCATGCTGAGCCCGCTGCTCTTCATCCTCTACGTCTCTGACTGCACCCCGTCCACACCTGCAACAGCTTCTTTAAGTATGCAGATGACACCACAGTGGTGGGTTGTATCACTGGAGGAGATGAGCCCGCCTACCAGGACAGTGTGGTGTAGAGAAAATAACCGGCTCCTGAACACATCCAAAACAAAGGAGCTAATCATCAGGAGAAACCAAACATACATTCAGCCCATTATCATTGGGGGGACACCTGTGTGGAAAGGGTCAGGGACTTCTATTTCCTGAAAGTCCACATAGAGGAGAAACTGACCTGGTACAAGAACACCACACACTTGGTAAAGAAGGCACAGCAAAGACTCCACTTTCTGAGAATCCTCAGGAAAAATAACATCAACCAGAGATGTCTGGTGTCTTTTTCTCGCTCTACCATGGAAAGCATCCTCACATACGGCTGCACGTGGTTTACTAGCTGCACCAGGACCAACAGGAAAGAGCTCCAGAGAAGATCACTGGCTGCCCTCTACCCACACTGGGGGACCTTCATAGCTCTGACTGTCTCAGGACAGCCAACACCATCCTAAAGTACTTGCCCCACCCTGGACACTCTCTGTTTGACCAGCTGCCATCAGGCAGATGGGATAGGACCATTAAAGGAAGAACAAATAGACTGAAAAACAGTTTCTCCCCTCTAACTGCTCTTAGAGTGTTGAATGGAACCAAAGAGCCAGAACACATGACACACTTGGAATGAGGGAAATATTTGTTTATGTGTAATATCCACTGCCACTGAAATAGCCACAGTTTTGTACATACTTTTCTCTTTTTTTGTATGTAATCTCTTTTTTGCGACTACATTCTCATATGTTTTTTTTTTAATTTGCACTCTGGACATTCCTCTATCATTCGGTTAAATGTTATGTTTATTTTTCTTTTCTTCTCCACACCTTTTAAATCTGTGTGTGGTTAACTCAGGTTTATAGCTGCAGTGATAGGCTACACCTTACCTTTAGTTGTACTTTGTTACAATGACAAATTAAGTATCTGTAATTCTTCCTGTGGGATCCAGAGCCATTCCCAAGCCATCAGGGAAATATAATCACTGTACTGTGTCCTAGGTCTTCCCCTGGGCCTCCTCCCATTTGGATGTGCTTGGAAGACCTTCCTAGAGAGTCAACCAGGGGCATCTCACCAGCTGCCTGATACAGCTCAGGTGGCTCCTTTCGATGTGAAGAAGCAGCAGCTTTAAGACAAAGTTTACCATGCTATAGTCTAGTCCAGTGTTTTGTAATACCAATGCTCGGGACCAAGCGCACTGCAGACTTTCCATTTGTCCCTGAACTAATCAGAACAGATCAGCTTGGTCAGCTGTTTGTTCAGGGACAAACGGAAAGTCTGCAGTACGTTTGATCCAGAGGACCAGGATTGGGACACATTAATCCAGGCTAACCTAGTTCTGTCCTGTGTTTGTCTAATGTTGTCTAACCCTCTGGGTTCAGAGGAGGCCAGGCTGAAGTTGTGGAATGTGACAAGCAGTAAAAATGTCCTACAGCTTCCCTCCATCTTCCATCATCTTCCTCACCTGCTGAGCAGAGAGGAGAGCCTGCAGCCTGCTGTTCACCTGGGACAGGGACGCACCGGAGGTAACTTCACTGTCCTGGGCCAAACCAGCACACAACAGATCAAATGAAACAAGCTCTTTCTCTAATAAGAAGATTTCTCACCATTCAACACATTTTTTCTGTTTGGGGTGTAGAAGTTGTGATGAATTAAGGAGACATAGTTTCTCCATTTTGGCAATGCAAGTGCACGCCGTTTATTTCTCTCATTAATTCTGCATGTTTGTCGTTGTGGTAGTTCGTATATTTTTATTCACAGAAGTCACAGATATTGATACACCAGGTGCCAAGACAGGAAAAACATCAAAGCTGCTGAGATGCTTATTTGTACAGAATACTCATGCAGGACATGCGACACTTTGTCTGCGCTCTACACATTTGGGGGTGTTGCACTAGGTATGGTGAATTATGTGTCCACTTTGTGTCCACTGAATGGTTACTTAGTGAGACTCACATGAGGAGGATCACTGACACTTTAGGGAACATCAGACACCACATTTAGTCCACATGGTGAGTTTCTCTGGGTATGTTTGTGCCTCAGTGTTGAGGACCCAGGGAGCTGGGGAAGGTCAAGGCCACGCCCACATTTCACCTGGTTGCAGCCTAACCCTAACCCAGCACAAAGGACTAGACTTAAAAGGTTTGACGTGACTGACATGGAATGTAGGATGGATATGCATAGACCTAGGTAAATGGAGCTGAGGACCATTTACGGTCCAAAGCAGCCTTATATTGGGCCAAGGATCGACATGTGAGATGGCAAGATGGCATGCGAACAGCCATGTGTGTGTGTGTGTGTGTGTGTGTGTGTGTGTGTGTGTGTGTGTGTGTGTGTGTGTGTGTGTGTGTGTGTGTGTGTGTGTGTGTGTGTACAATGTTCGTGCAAGACGTTGGACTTGGGTGGTTGGAAGAAGTTGGACAACTGTCAAACGGAACGCTGACGGTATGGGAATTACGCAAACGATGAGGAACCGTCAAGACAGAAAGCAAAATGGAATACAGACGACTTGAAGTTGTCATCAGGATTCGTACAGGAACGAAGCTGGAGGACGGTTAAATGATGTCTCTGAAAGTCAATGTAAGTCCAGATTTATTATTTCATTTTGGCTTCAGTGTCCTTTGCTAGTGCCGTGTGACCGGGGCATCATTGCTAGGAAAGTTCAGCGACCAAAATACCAACAGTCTGGGAGCAATGACCATCTTTTCAGTATTATTTGATTTCTTTGTGCGGCTGACATCGTTATTCAAGCATTCAAAAGGCTATTCCTACCGCCACATAACTGCAACCACACATGAGAAAGTTTCTTGACAGTTCTTGTTATTGAAAGAAGCTGCGTCTTCCTAATTGGATAGAGTTGTGATGTCATCACATATGCGTGTAGGCACTGTCTAGCGGGAGCTTGAAAATCCTCCATTTGTTCCAATTCATGACCATCCACTGCTCTGACCACAAGAGGGTGCGAGAGGCGAAATAATCTAAGGTTCAGGGACCTGGCGAGAGAAGATAATATTAAATTGACATCAGAACCGTAATCCACAAATGCAAGTACCAAGACCGAGGACTGGTCAGATTATAATTTAGCAGAAATTCCATTTTGTGAAGCGGAGGAAGAAATAGAATTTAAACTCACCTGCACAGACATTTGAGATGTAGCAGAGGCATCCCAGACCGGACAACTGGAGATCATATGACTTGACTGTCCACAATAAAAACAAAGTCTGTCTTCCCGTTTGTGGCGTTGTTCCTCCGGGGACAGATGTGTTCGGCCCAGCTGCATGGGTTCTTCGGATCCGCACTGAGCTACATTGGCTTCAGGATGATGGCATGTGGACGGCTGAGGAGTGGGCATGGTGGAGCATCACAGCAGAAAGCGAGCCTCACGGTGGGGATGTTCAGCCAGATGATGGTTGATCCGGATGGCCAGAGCTATGAGCTCATCTAGGTCTTCAGGAAGATCGATGGCGATGAGTTGATCCTGGACGTCATTAGCCAGCCCCTGGAAGAACACATCAAGGAGGGCGGCTGGGTTCCATTCACTCTTGGTGGCGAGCATGCGGAAGTTGACACCGTAGTCGGCCACATGACGGGTGCCCTGCTTCAGCCTCAGGAGTGAGCGCGCTGCCTCGCGCCCCAGGATGTGTGCTGGAACACCTGCTGCAACGCTGTGGTAAATGCTTGGACCAAGGAACAGGAAGGTGACTGACAGCTAAATTCAGTGGTAGCCCACGCCGCAGCCCAGCCGGACAGGTCAGATATCCTAAATGGTATGTTCGCCTTTTCAGACGGAAACATAGATGACATAAGTTCATAGTGCAACTCACACTGTGTGATGAATGACATCACCAGTCTCTCCAGAGAACTGTTCTGGGCGGGAAAGTTGATTACAGATGATGGGCTCTGGTACGGAAGCTGGTAAGGCGGCCAGTGGATCTGTAGGCAGGTGACTGGTGTTACCTTTAGCCGGGTCTGGGCTGGCCTGAAAGTCGAGCTTCGGCAGGAGTTGTTCCATTTGGGTACTCACGGAAGACATGAAGGCGGCTTGACGCTGAGCTAGCTTGCGAAAGCCAGTGCTGAGTGATGAGTCGTTCCTCTTGTTGGGCTAGCTCCTTGCTGTGATGGCGTATTGCCAGCTGAAAGGACTCGAGTCCGCTGAGTCAATCATTGGCCAAATTGATCTATCAGGCTTAGTAGACAGAGATGGCTGGACACAAATGCAGGACTCAAACAAAAGGCTCTGTGAGTAAAAATAGTTTACTGAAATGGCAAACGGGGTCCAGTACACAAGGAGGCAGTTCAACAAGAGCAGAAGTACAAGGAACATCAGGCTTAGACGTGGTCGGGTACACAACAGGTGATCAAAAACACGAGAGGCAAACGGGTCGAGGAAATACACAAAACAGAGCTGGGGAGAAGGCACAAGGTGCATCAATCTGGAGAGGAGCAGAGCAAACTGTCGAACTTAAATACACCCAGGTGATGAGCTGCAAATAGGGAACAGGTGTGCATGGAAAGCACCAGAACGAGGGTGTGGACAGAGAGATGGAAACGCCCACCACCAAGAACCAAGAGACAGGCAAGAGAGAAAGGGACAGACAGACCCAAGTAGGAAAAAAACCCAGGAAGTGAATAAACATATCAGAAAGTAACTGAACAAACAAAGCAACCCAAAACATAAAACAAAGCAAAACAAAAACTCAAATCCTGACAGGGTCTGCACGTGATGGTCAAGATGGCGTTGTTGTGTTGTTTGCCTCAGTAGAACGAACAATGTCAATAATGTTAAACATGAAGCTGTCAATGAATACATGACACTCATGAAGTTAGAGATGTTTATCTGTTTTAAGCATCAATTAAAGACTTTAAGACCTTTTCCACTTTCCATAGTCCAGCCAGAACAGCATAGAAAGAACGAGGCAGCCATTAGTTAAATCACTGATAAACAAACAGATAGCCCCAAAATCAAATAAAACTACTTTTGCCTGTTTGTGTGTGCAGTTTCCATAGTGATGGGCATTCCCAGTGTGAAGAGGGAGGTCCACTCATACTTGGCGGACACCCTCAGCTCTCTGATGTCGGAGCTCAGCACAGCTGAGAGGGATGACTGTGTCATTGTTGTCTTCATTGCAGAGGTTAGTGTTTGTGGACTGACCCTAATGACTGTCCCTTACACGGGACTCGGACTGACCTGAAATGACTGTCCCTAACACAGGACTTGGACTGACCCATAACGACTGTCCCTGATACATGACTCGGTCTGACCCGTAATGACTGTCCCTGACACGAGAGTCGGACTGACCCGTAACGACTGTCCGTGATACGTGACTCGGTCTGACCCGTAACGACTGTCCCTGACACGGGACTCAGACTCAAGGGCGTAGGTTTGGTCTCAGCTTTGGTAGGGACAATACCCCCCCGGCCCCCCTGCCCACCACCACCACCCCCTAACCCACTCATACCATTAGACGCACAAGTACAGCATAATACATAACATATGACGACATAATGCTGAATAATTTAACACTTTATTTACATTATTAAGTGTGTAGGCAAACAAACAAATAGCTTAAATAACAAAATTGCACCCAAAATCACTAATCTATTCTATAGGCCTACACCTGAGAGAACAAGACAACAAAAAAATACTTGTGGAGCTAACAAAAAAAAAAAAAGTTTTCGCAACCAAGATGTATAATCTATTCTCTTCATCAATAATGCAGTTGTAGGTATCTGCCAACCTAATTTGCCAAAAGATTTCCAATGATATATATGGTGTATTACGGTAAACGTAAGCCTGTGATGTCATAACGCAAAGGAAAAACACGGAAGTTTCACACAAGTGCGCCGCTGAAAAAAAAAACAAAAAAAAAACTAGTGCGCCGCTGATTCTCATTACCGTAAGTTCTCATATAAGCCCTCACTCTGAAAAATTTGACAGCAAGCCAAGAACCCGTTCTTTCCAACAGTGCGTTCGGTGACTTTTGAAACAAGGGAAAGTATGAAAAAGAGCGCAAAAGTGACAGAAAGTACAGAGACAGACAGCAAACATAAATGTAGTAATTTTTGAGGAAAAGGCAGGATGTTAGTGTCATTTGTGAAGGTGTGTGTGCGTGTTTGTGTGGGTGTGCAGTTTATTGTAAGTGTGGCGCACAGCATTGTTCGCAAGCCCTCCACCCCGCCCTTCTTGTTTTTCTGCACCGGAGCAGTGTTGCCAGATATGAAATATGAAACTATCGTACCAAAACCTCAAAATGATCGTATTTTGGGAGAAATTATCGTACACAAACAAAACGCATACAACGTAGCTATTTTAGCGTTTTTTTTTTTTTTAATTTACAAAGAATTTTATGTCACATTTTTAAACAGTAATTATAGTAATGGGGAAACTATGGCACAAAAACAACGCAAATGCACTACCAGACTAGAAACATTTTTTTTTTCTGTGAAGGGACACAAACGTGTTAATTACCAGACTAGAAAGAGTCGAATTCAACCTCGAGGTCGCTGTTGTCATCCGATGCCATGGCCACTTGTGCAGATTTTGTTGAACACAGAAAAAATGTTGACACCTCCATAAGGAACTTTTTTTTATTTTTCTTGTATATCTCTTTGCTCTTGTGTTTTGTTCGTTTGTTATTGCATTTGTTGAAATAAAGTTTCGAAAAAAAAAGATGGCTGGGGAATCTTCCTGTCACGGCAGAGATTGGATGGAACTCATTACTCTGTATGAGAGGGGGCGGGCTTTCAAATGACGGTCGCCAAAAGCCAGCAGCAGCCCTGTGTGTGGTGTGTCTTTGATGCCGACTGAGTGCAACGCCTGCAAAATGATTCTTGGGTGTCAGAGAGAGATGTGTGTTTGGCCAACCAACTGAAATTATCGTACATATTGGATTTTTTCCCATTATTGATCGTACATCGTACAGAGGGCACAACTATCGTACAAATACGATAATTATCGTACATCTGGCAACACTGCACCGGAGCCACCCATCCTCTCTGCTCCGGGACCTCCCACTTTACAAATGAAGCACTGCCTGCCACGAGATGCACTTTGTTTACGTCCATGTGAGAAGAACGTGAGCTAATGAAATTGCAACATGGGTAACCCTGTAACTCTGGCACGTCGAAAACACAAAACATGACGACTAAAATTATAGTATCGAGTTCGCAAAAAAATAGTGAATGATTTGTTATATAAACAAAATGCTAAATATTGGTAGGGACTATTTTGCCATCCCAAAATATTGCTTGTGACTTGTCCCTATGGTCCATATGCAAACCTACGCCCCTGCTCAGACTGACCCGTAATGACTGTCCCTCACATGGGACACGGTCTGACCCATAACGACTGTCCCTGACACGGGACTTGGTCTGACCCGTAATGACTGTCCCTGGTGTTAAGGTTCATATTTCCATTGTCTTACATTGCTCTTGGGATTCTTTAATTAGCTTTATTCACAACCCCAATTTCAATGAAGTTGGGACGTTGTGTAAAATGTAAAAAAAAAACAGAATACAATGATTTGCAAATCCTCTTCAACCTATATTCAATTGAATACACCACAAAGACAAGATATTTAATGTTCAAACTGATAAACTTTATTGTTTTTGTGCAAATATTTGCACATTTTGAAATGGAGGCCTGCAGCATGTGTCAAAAAAGCTGGGACGGTGGTATGTTTACCACTGTGTTACACAACCTTTCCTTCTAACAACACTCAATAAGCGTTTGAGAACTGAGGACACTAATTGTTGAAGCTTTGTTGGTGGAATTCTTTCCCATTCTTGCTTGATGTACGACTTCAGTTGTTCAACAGTCCGGGGTCTCTGTTGTCATATTTTGCGCTTCATAATGCGCCACACATTTTCAATGGGCAACAGGTCTGGACTGCAGACAGGCCGGTCTAGTACCCGCACTCTTTTACTACAAAGCCACGCTGTTGTAACACATGCAGAATGTGGCTTGGCATTGTCTTGCTGAAATAAGCAGGGACGTCCCTGAAAAAGATGTTGCTTGGATGGCAGCATGTGTTGCTCCAAAACCTGGATGTACCTATCAGCATTGATGGTGCCATCACAGATGTGTAAGTTGCCCATGCCATGGGCAATAACACACCCCCTTACCATCACAGATGCTGGCTTTTGAACTTTGCGCTGGTAACAATTTGGATGGTCTTTTTCCTCTTTTGTCTGGAGGACACGACGTCCACGATTTCCCAAAACAATTTGAAACGTGGACTCATCAGACCACAGCACACTTTTCCTCTTTGGGTCTGTCCATTTCAAATGAGCTCGGGTCCAGAGAAAGCAGCGGCATTTCTGGGTATTGTTGGTGTATGGCTTTTGCTTTGCATGATAGAGTTTTAACTTGCACTTGTAGATGTAGCGATGAACTGTGTTAACTGACAATGGTTTTCTGAAGTGTTCCTGCACCCACGCAGTAAGAACCTTTACACAATGATGTCGGTTTTTAATGCAGTGCCGCCTGAGGGATCGAAGGTCACAGGCATTCAATGTTGGTTTTTGGCCTTGCCGCTTGCATGTAGAAAGTTTTCCAGATTCTCTGACTCTTCTAATTATATTATGGACTGTAGATGATGGAATCCCTAAATTCCTTGCTATTAAATGTTGAGAAACATTGTTCTTAAACTGTTGGACTATTTTTTCACGCAGTTGTTCACAAAGTGGTGATCCTTGCCCCATCTTTGCTTGTGAATGGCTGAGACTTTTGGGGATGCTCCTTTTATACCCAATCATGACACTCACCTGTTTCCAAATAACCTGTTCACCTGTGGAATGTTCCAAACAGGTGTTCTTTGAGCATTCATCAACTTTCCCAGTCTTTTGTTGCCCCTGTCCCAACTTTTTTGAAATGTGTTGCAGGCATCCATTTCAAAATGAGCAAAATTTGCACAAAAACAAAAAAGTCTATCAGTTTGAACATTAAATATCTTGTCTTTGTGGTGTAATCAATTGAATATAGATTGAAGAGGATTTGCAAATCATTGTATTCTGTTTTGGGCAGCACGGTGGCTTACTGGTTAGCACTGTTGCCTCCCACATCCAAAGACATGCGGGTTAGGTGGATTAGAATCTTTAAATTGTCCATAGGTGTTATGTGTCGGATGCAGTCGGAGTACCGACCAGCGTTTGAAGTAGGACCCAGCATAAAGGAAACAGAGCACGGTTCAAAGGATAACAGAATTTAATGACATAACAGTGAGTGCTAATTAATAACAACTAAGTGCGCGGTCTGGTGAGGTGGAAGAACGGTGCGCTCCCAGCAGCATAAACGGTCCGGAGCCAGAACAGTTCGGACCCAAGGACCCCGCCGACACCCCCAGGTGGCCGCGACCAACCGAGTCTGTGAAAGAAGAAACCATCATGTGAGTCCACCACTCCACACACAGAGAGACCACTCAAAGGTGTACATAAACAGCAAACACTTCCTGGCTTAATCACCAATCAGCTTCCCACCCTGCAGGCATGGAACACCCAGTTTCAATTCTCCACTGCAGTGGAAGCTGATTAAATGACTAACATAAACAGCTCAATATAATAAGGTGTGAGGGACACCACATTACTGACTGTACTCATGTTAGTCACAAAACCTAAAATACCTCAGGAAGTGTGCTGACGAGCGTGAGACCTCACCCCCTCCTCTTTCACAGACCATGGCATCAAACCTGGTACGGTCTCTGCGTCCATGATGATGAGATGGTTCTCTAAACGTCGATCTCACCCGTCTCGTCACAAGGTCGAGTCTCTGGCAAATACACACTGTGTACTCCAGACTTAAATGCAACCATGCCCCAATCCATATAGATGCACCACAGCTGTGAGTCCTGACGAGCTGCACATGACCAGCCTCAGGTGATCAGGGTGAGGTCCTAATAACTCAGCCACACAGCCACTCAGTCCTGAACGCATGCCACCTGGAAGGAAAAACAAAAGACAGAAAACAGAAGACAGAAAACAAAAGCCAGCCAGGCACCCCAGCCACAACAATAGGTGTGTGATTGTTTGTGAATGTGTTGTTTGTCTGTTTGTGGCCCTGCGACAGACTGGTGCCCTGTACTGGGCACCAGTACAGGGCACCTGTCGCTTAGCCTCGCGCTCTGACTGCTGGGATAGGGCTCGAGCTCCCCGCGACCCTTAATTGGACTAAGTGGTTGAAGATGAGCGTGTGAGTGTGTGTGTATTCTGTTTTATGTACATTTTACACAACGTCCCAACTTCAATGGAACTGGGGTTGTATTATCAGTTCCTTGTTTCTACTGTGTTGTGTTAATTATTCCTCGTACTCTCTCTCTCTCATAGTGAATCTCCTTCCATGTCAGTTTTCCTTCATTTTAACCAGGTTGTTCCCATTGTGATTAAAATTACTTTTTCAATAGAGACCTGCGTTTGATACTGTGGATCATCATATTCTACTTGATAGGCTGGAGAATCACTTTGGGATTACTGGAACTGCCCTTACGTGGGTGACGTCATATCTGTCCAGTTGTTCTCATTGTGTTTTGTACAATAACACTACCTCTCATTTTAGTGACATGAAGTTTGGGGTTCCGCAGGGACCTGTTTTAGGCCCCTTGCTTTTTTCCCTTTATGTAGCACCCTTTGGGAATATACTGCGGCATTTTGGGATTACCTATCATTGCTATGCTGATGATACTCAGTTGTACATGCTGATAACTGCTGGTAATCTTACTCACATAAAATGTTTAGAAAATTGACTTGCATCAGTGAGAAGCTGGATGTCTAGTAACTTCCTACTTTTAAATTCTGATAAAACTGAAATGATAGTTCTTGGTCCAGCAAAACATCGGTATCAATTTGACCAGCTCGCACTTAGCTTAGATTTGTGCGTTATACATCATACAAGCAAAGTGAGTGAATTTGTTTTGTTTTTTTATGTTTTGTTGTGTGAAGGCACCTTGAGGCACTTCACACAACGACCCCATCATGAATTGACGCTATATAAATTAATAAATTTGAATTTGAATTTAGACCTGGCCAAGAATGGCACTAATACATATAGTTTTGGTTTTACTTTATCCATCAAACCATGGACACCTCAAAATGAAATCCAACCAAAATACAGGTAAAACACAATAGCATCAATCAAAACTTTAGAAATTTCAACAGTCTCAGCCTCCATGGACTTTACAGTTCAATTAAATTCAAGTGTGCACCAGAGGGTTACCAGAATGGCAGAGAAGATCACTGGGTGCCCTCTACACACACTGGGGGACCTTCATGGCTCTGACTGTCTGAGGAAGCCAGTACCATCCTAAAGGACTCGTCCCACCCTGGACACTTTCTGTTTGAGCTGCTGCCATCAGGCAGATGGTACAGGACCATTAAAGCAAGAACAAATAGACAGAAAAAACAGTTTCTACCCAACTGCTCTTAGAGCTTTGAATGCCACTGGAACCAAACAGCCAGGTCACATGACACACTTGAGTGTA
Organism: Thalassophryne amazonica; assembly: GCF_902500255.1. NCBI lineage: Eukaryota > Metazoa > Chordata > Actinopteri > Batrachoidiformes > Batrachoididae > Thalassophryne > Thalassophryne amazonica. Next base: position 77,491,510 of record NC_047113.1, on the reverse strand, counting down.
ATATTTGTTTTTGTACAATATTCACAGTTTTCTATGTAGTTTTCTCTTTTTTTTAAATATACAATCACTTTTTTTGCTGCTACATTCTTACAATTTTTTTCTACAGTCAGTTCATATCTTATGGACACTTCCCAGGTTGCCTTTATTATAGCTCACGTTACAGACCAGGCAAGGGATTGGGCTGTAGCAGAATGGAAGCAACAATTTCCCATTTCTCCTACTGCCATAACATTTTCCACAGCAATAAGAAAAGTATTTGAATACAGAGTTCCTGGACAGGAGGCAGTCCAGGGCCTGTTTGCCTTACAACAAGGAAGCAGCTGGGTCCTGGACTATGCCATCAAATTCAGGACCCTGGCCACTAAAGGTTGGTGGAATGTAGCTAGTGATATGTTTGCTGATGGACTTTCTGACCTTCTTAAAGACCATCCATTAGACCTACCCGAGGTCCTTGATGTGATGGTAGCACTAGCAACTACAATTGACCAAAAAAAATGAAATATCCCCTCAGAACTACATATCCAGCAGATGCTCACTTGGCAGGATGTAATTTCTGAGATGTTGTCTGCTTAATTTAATTTAATTCATTTAATTTAATTAGCTTATAATGCGCCAAATCACAGCAAAAGCTGTCTCAAGGCACCTTACATAAAACAATTCAATAAAATTTAAATAAATAATTAAAAATGAATTAAAAAAATTAAAATCCATGAATAAAAACAGAAATAAAAGAATAAAACAGATAAAAAATAAAAACTATTCATAAGAAAGAGAATAAAAATAGGTTTTCAGTCTTGACTTAAAAATGTCCACGGACTCCGACTGCCTCACGGTCGCAGGAAGACTATTCCACGGGGTGGGTACACAATATGAAAAGGCTCTTTGACCTGCTGACTTCTTCTTCACCCTGGGAACACAGAGAAGTCCCGCATCCTGCGACCGGAAAGCCCGGGCTGGCACATAAAGTTCCACCAGATCAGCCAGATAAGATGGCTCCAGTCCGTGAACAACCTTATAAGTCAATAACAAAACCTTAAAATCTGCTTTCACAGAGACAGGGAGCCAGTGCAAAGATGCCAAAATGGGTGTGATATGTTCAGACCTTCTGCTACGTGTCAGAAGTCTGGCGGCAGCATTCTGAACCAGCTGAAGACCCCTGATGCTGGACCCTGAAAATAGAACATTACAATAATCTAGTATAGAAGAAACAAAAGCATGAATCAGGGTCTCAGCATCAGCCATAGACAGGATGGGGTGGATCCTCACTATATTTCGCAGATGGAAAAAAGCAGTCCTAGTAACATCCCTGATGTGGAGGTCAAAAGACAACGTGTATCAAAATTACCCCAAGGTTCCTCATTTTGTCCGTATCATGTATGACACATGAACCCAGGCTGAGTGTCAGCTGGTCAAACTGATGCCGATGTCTCGCTGGACCAAGAACCATCATTTGAGTCTTATCAAAGTTTAAACGTTGGAAGTTACTAGACATCCAACTTCTCACTGATAGAAGACAGTCCTCCAGGGATTTTATGGGAGTGAGATTTCCCGCAGTTATCAGCATGTACAACTGAGTATCATCAGCGTAACAATGAAAGGCAATCCCAAAACTCCCCAGTATACGCCCAAGGGGTGCCACATACAGGGAGAAAAGCAAGGGGCCTAAAACAGATCCCTGTGGAACCCCAAATCTCATGTCACCAAGGTCAGAGGTAGTGCCATTATACAAGACACATTGAGAACTACTGGACAGATATGACATCAACCAGGCAAGGGCACTTCCAGTAATCCCAAAAAAATTCTCCAACCTATCAAGCAAAATATGATGATCCACTGTATCAAACGCAGCACTGAGATCTAACACCACCAAAACCATAGTGGTGTCTGAGTCCACTGCTCGCAGAAGATCATTCACTACTTTAGTGAGCGCTGTCTCTGTGGAGTGATATTTCCTAAAAGCAGACTGCAGCGGCTCAAAAAGATCATTCTTAGTGAGGTGGTCTACAAGCTGCCATGAAACCACCTTTTCTAAAATTTTGGAACAGAATGATAGATTTGATATCGGCTTGTAATTTTTCAATACACTAGGGTTAAGATTAGATTTCTTAAGTAATGGTTTAATCACTGCAGATTTAAACCATTTTGGAACAGATTCAGAGGTTATTGACAGATTAATAATTTCCAATACAGTCGGCCCAAGAGTGGGCCACAGGTCCTTAAACATTTTTGTTGGTACGGGATCAAATAAACAGGTTGTGCTTTTTGAAGACACCACAGGTTTTGTCAGCACGCCTAATGAAATACTATTAAATTCTGTCAATCTAGGTAACACCTCAATGGTAGCGGCCACCTCCATAGCAGGTTTTAATGGTTGGGCCGAGGTGTGCTGAGATATGCTCAGCCTAATATCTTCTATTTTCTTCTCAAAATAATCCAAGAAATCCTGTACTGAAAAGGGAGAATGACTAGCAGGTGGCTGCCTGTGAATAAGAAATGCTACCGTGTCAAACAAGAACTTTGAGTTATGTTTGTTTTTACTGATCAAATCAGAGTAATAGGCCCACTTTGTGGCCAGTAGTGCATGCCTGTAATCTAAAATAGCATCCCGCCACACAAGGCGGAACACCTCTAATTTGGAACAATGCCATTTCTTTTCCAAACCTCTAGCCTTCTGCCTGAGGTCATGCAAGTAACCAGTGAACCAAGGTGACTGTGCCTTGGGAGGGTGTGGCCTTAAAAGAGGATGTGCAATCTTATCAAGTGTAGTTTTAAGCACAAAATTTAGACTATCCGCAAGGCTGTCTACTGATTTAGCATTCTCCAGACTCAAAGCTAAAATATCAGGTAATCTAGCCTCAAGTTCAGTCATAGTTGAGGGTTTAATACAACGCCACAGTAGTAGACAAGGTTGTTGTTCCACTAAACGTGGCAGCGTAAATGTAAACCTGATAAATGAATGGTCAGAGGCTATAGATGCGAGAGGCAAGATGTCAATATTTGTGACAGCAAACCCACTTGCAAGAACCAGATCCAGGGTATTTCCACTAATGTGTGTTGGGTCCTGAATGCATTGGTGGAATCCTAATGCATCCACAATTTGCATAAATGATTTGCTAAGGGGATCAGAGGGCTTATTTATATGAATGTTAAAGTCACCAATCATCAAAATGTTATCTGCACTAGTTGACAAACTAGAGATGAATGCACCTAATTCAGCTAAGAAATCAGAATATGGGCCAGGAGGCCTATAAAGAGTGACAAAATAACATACGAGGTCTATTAGAAAAGTATCCGACCTTATTATTTTTTTCAAAAACCATATGGATTTGAATTGCGTCAGCCAAGGTTGAACCTTCGTGCGCATGCGTGAGTTTTTTCACGCCTGTCGGTTGCGTCATTCGCCTGGGAGCAGGCTTTGAGTGAGGAGTGGTCCACCCCTCTCGTCGATTTTTTCATTGTTTAGGAATGGCTCAGAGACTGCCGCTTTGCTTGATCAAAATTTTTTCAGAAACTGTGAGGGACATCAAAGTGGACACCATTCGAGAAATTCAGATGGTTTTTGGTGAAAATCTTATGGGCTTCAAAGAGATTACGGAGTGTTACTGTCGCTTTAAGGGCGGCCCAGAGCGACTGGTGGTGCGCCGCGCTCCGAAGCCACCATCGACAGGCTGAGCGACCATTTCATTTGGCTGTCTGGATCCGTGACCATCGTGTGCAGTTTCTCTGGTTATCACAAGAGCTGGATATCAACCATTTTCCGGCAGATTTCACTTTTAACAAGAGATTTTGTCATGGAAAGCCTAGCGGAGGCTTTGCGCGTCACGATGGATTCGCTACTGGAACGAGACAAAACCACCTCTGTTTTGGTTTCACAGGACGGCTTTGAGATGGCGTTCAGACAGCTGTCGGTGGTTTTTCCATCGAGTGATTATCCGAGAAATTGTTGATGTGCCTGGACATGCCAGAACATGTCCTGTGAGGCTTCATCACGGCGTTGCTTTGCGCCATGCGGCACCGCCGTGACGCGCGAAGCCTCCTCTCCTCTTTGCATGCCAAAATCTCCTGTAACAGTGGAATGTGCCGTTCATTTCCAAACTGGACGCTGTGTTTTATCTGGGATGTCATCTGACTAGCACAGGAATTGTGAAAAGACGTGGACATCAGCACTTTATCGGCACATTGAGACAGACGTGCGGAGGAATTCCGCGCGTCGCAGCGGTGCCGCATGGCGCAAAGCAACGCCGTGATGAAGCCTCACAGGACATGTTCTGGCATGTCCAGGCACATCCACAATTTCTCGGATAATCACTCGATGGAAAAACCACCGACAGCTGTCTGAACGCCATCTCAAAGCCATCCTGTGAGACCAAAACGGAGATGGTTTTGTCTCGTTCCAGTAGCGAATCCATCGTGACGCTCAAAGCCTCCGCTCTGCTTTCCATGACAAAATCTCTTGTTAAAAGTGAAATCTGCCGGAAAATGGTTGATGTCCAGCTCTTGTGATAACCAGAGAAATTGCACACAATGGTCACAGATCCATACAGCCATCCGTTTAGAAATGAAATGGTCGCTCAGCCTGTCGATGGCGGCTTCGGAGCGCGGTGCACCACCAGTCGCTCTGGGCCATCCTTAAAGCGACAGTAACACTCCGTAATCTCTTTGAAGCCCATAAAATTTTCACCAAAACCATCTGAATTTCTCGAATGGTGTCCACTTTGATGTCCCTCACAGTTTCTGAAAAAATTTTGATCAAGCAAAGCGGCAGTCTCTGAGCCATTCCTAAACAATGAAAAAAAACGACGAGAGGGGTGGACCACTCCTCACTCAAAGCCTGCTCCCAGGCGAATGACTCAACCGACAGGCGTGAAAAAACTCACGCATGCGCACAGAAGGTTCAAGCTTGGCTGACGCAATCACACGTGATTCAAATCCATATGGTTTTTGAAAAAAATAATAAGGTCGGATATTTTTCTAATAGACCTCGTAGCTGAGCTCCAGTTTTATGACCCTGACAGTACTTAGCATCACGGGCAGAGCGGAGAGTCAGATGCTCAAAGGAATTATATTTGTGACCCCCAACAGCTAATAAAGAAAACCTAGATTTGTAAATAAAAGCAACACCCCCGCCTTGCTTCACACCACGAGACACGTGACTAAATGTGTACGTTGGTGGACAGGCTTCATTCAGAGGAAGGAGAGTTGTGGGTTTGAGCCAGGTTTCACATAAGCCAATCATATCTAAATGATGATCCATGATTAGATCATTAATCAGCAATGATTTCGAGGACTGATCTGATGTTCAGGAGACCCAGGGTAAAGACCTCAGTGGGGATGACAGTCTGACTGTTCGGAACCTGGCGAAGCAAGCCCAGGTTCCGAGAGCACCACTGCCGCACATCATTCCGGCAAGACTTGGACAGACCAGGCCGATGGTTCTCAGAATCCGACGAGCGGCACGACCACAGGGCTTTAACCGGATCCACAGGCTCCAGGCAGCATAGATCCTGCCAGAATTCTGTGCACAGCTCATCCAGACACCAAACAGCAAGCCCAACAGAGCTTCAGCTTCACCAGTCGACCACTTCGTCTCTCCGCGGCGACAACTGCGCTTTCGGCTGAAAAGGCGCGCGAGGGAGCATGGCAACAGAAAAGCCGGCACCTCCGCTAAAAATGGGGGCGGAAAGTTCTGTCCACCTGCTCCGATAACCACACCGCAACCACGAACCGGGGCTGGAGATCCAGCAGAGTTTGGCGATCATACACCCGCAATGCCTCTGAGTCAAAAACAGCATAAATTAAAAACAATAAAATAACAAACAGACCTGGAGAGCAGCAGACGAGCAGCCAGAACACACGGCGCCATCTTGGCACTCCCTCCAAGGTGAGTCCCTCCTTAATTTTGTTGCCCACTGGTGGCTACCCCCACACACTGCAGGCATCACTCCAGTGATCACTGCAGATGCACTGTTCGGGGTTGCACACAATCAGCCCTCTTCAGTTCCTGTCTCTGAGGTAGGTGACAATCAATGTGACCTGTTCTTGTATCTGAGGTAGCTGATGAACAGTGCACTTCTCTGCCCTTGCACTTACCAGCTCTCCAGTCACTGATGCACTGCACTTATCCCAGAGAAAGCCTCCATCTTCACAGGGCTCCCCCCAGCATCCCTTCCATGGTTCCAGTGGTGGGCACAGTTCCGATAATCCGATAACCGATAATTATGGAAGATAATGTTTTCATTATCGGATTATCTTTTTAGATAACTTTAAAAACCATTATCGGACTGATTATCTTGTGATAAATTTTTGTCCGATAATTTTTAGACCGATAACGTAGTAAATAAAGCTGAACAGCTACAAATATTCATAAAACTTAAAATCAGTTGAGCATCTGCCTGTTAAATGTTTCATAGCTGATGTGTAGTTCTACCCTCTGCAAAACAGAGAAAATCTGCTTTAACAAGAAACCGCTCTATCCCCTGCAGGCAAAAGTCTGCCCCCCCCCCCCAAAAAAACTCATTTCTTTAACCCCATACTGATACGTGGGCAATATCACCCAAGTCATCCAGAGGCATACATTTTTAACTTATGGTTCAACTTTTAACCAAACTAATTTCGGACAAGTTATTTAAATTAATGTCATGTCTGAAGTTTTATAAAGTGAAAATATCAGTTATATGTTTTAGTTTTAAAGTAATGCGCTAATTTTTAAGGTTTTAGTGTGGATATATGCTGAGCCCAGCAGTGCATTATGGGTAGGATAGGTAATCTCAGTACGTTCACGACATGAGAAATGCATTTGAAACACTCTGATCAGGCTCTACGGACAACAGCATTAAACTCTAGTGCCTAAAACTCGTGAATATATTCTCTGGGTTTATAGACGTTGTTATTGTGTCTGCGTTTATTAAATTCCACGCAACTTAAATGTAGCAGACACGGATTATCTGGAATTTTGTTTTGGCAAGTTTTCAAGGTCTCTACTGCCATCTACTGGCCAGTAGTGTTCATTTGCCCTATTGACATGAGAGTCGCTGCAGTCAAACAACATATAGAGAATCAACACGATGACAGTTGTAAATTAATATTATACTACAAAAAAATGTAGTTTTTTATGCTTTTCGTCACGTTAATAAGAGACTGCATGCATGATACCCTGAAAACTTGCTAAAACAATTATAACAAATAATCCGTGTCTGTTACGTTTAATCTGCGTGGAATTTAATAAACGCAAACAGAATTTCAGACATATTATATATATTAGTCTCGAACAAAGAGGACAAACGGTGTTGTAAAGAACAATAATCAAGACGTTAAAGAGCAAACTTCACTTTCCCCCAGAACGACATGATCAGGAAGCGATTGTAGCTCACAGCAGCTCTCATTGAAAATAACGGAGAGACAGCCTGTGATTCTCGCATGTTTACATAAAATAAACACAATAACAACGTCTATAAACCCAGAGAATATATTCACGAGAGTTTTACGCACAATATAAAATAGTTTTATGTTGCGATATTAATGGTGTTGTCTGTGTGCAGCTGTTAAAGTGCAGCGTGATCAGAGCGTCTCAATGCAGTTCTGTTATTGAGATCTCGCAGCGCGGCCACCTCTCCGAGGTTTTGCGGGATTTGAAACGTCAATACGCCAAATAGCCAACATTTATGTGTCAAGACAATACTGAGTGCACGTTTTACAATATGCTAACACATGCGCACAATATAATAAATGAGCGCACATTCTCTCCACATGCAAAATATTTTGCGATGACACTTCCAGGGCTCCGTAAAAATGCCTGTTTTTACAAATAAAAGCACATTTATCTGTAAACACCAACACACGACACACGTCACATTAACGTGTTGGTTTACATAATGAATGACTGAACCAGTCAGTTTAGCAGAGGCACATTTACCCAGAATCCTTTGCGATCTGTCTGTGTTTGTTACAAAACCTCAGAATTAGTGCATTATTCAACACTAAAAGATATATGTTATATTTTAACTTTGTACAAATGACAGAATTGACATTAATGGATTTATTCTATCGGTATTAATGTTATTTATAAATCAAAGCCATAAGTCAGCACTGCTTTATTTTCCAAGACCTCCGCCTGACCGGAGCGTTGTGATTGGGTAGAGAGCTGGGCTTTGTGGCCTGCTCTCAGCTTGCTTCTGTGACGGAAGCAAGTAGTAAACAAGAGGGGCAGATGTTCAAAAGACGAAGTGTGGGCTCATTGTTTGGGTCTGTTGTCGCCTTTGATGCTACCAGAAGCGATCGTGATGTTAAAACTCAAATTCAGTTTATTAGTAGTTGCAAATGTACCAGAGACAATACTGGAATTTATTGGTTATCGGTTATCTGTAACTTCCGATACATTTTTGGTGGTTTATCGTTTTATCTTTATCAAAGATAACTTTTCAGTTATCTGATTATCTGTTATTGAAGTTAATTTTTTGGTTATCTGTGCCCACAACTGCATGCTTCTCTGCAATCCCATATTCTGCTCCACAGTTCTCGACACTCCCAGAGTCCAATCCATAGTTTGCTGTTGCACCTACAGAGGTTGCTCCACTCACCCAGTTTGCCACAAAATTTGTTGCACTCACCGAGGCTACCACAGAGTTTTCTGCACCCCTCGAGTCTGCTGAAAAGGGTGCTGCCGCCACAGGGCCCACTCAATAAGAGGCTGCAGGTCCTGTTCCAGTTTCAGGGGCAGCTGATAAGGTGCTTGCCTCATCTGCTCCTGTCTGCAGGTAAATGGACTGCATTTCTATAACACTTTCCCATCTGTGTCAGAAGCTCAAAGGGCTTTACATTGATGCCTCACATTCACCCATTCACACAGACACAGGGTGCGCTCAGTACACACCGGGAGCAACTCGGGGATTAAGGACCTTGCCCGAGGGCTCTTAGTGTGGCTGTTCCCCTGATGTTTTATCTGTCATTCATTGTCTAGATGTGTTCCCCTTGATGTTTAATCTGTCTTCTGTCACCCATACAGCCATCTCCAGAGTTTGTATCTGAGCTTGTCACTCGTATGGACTTCTCCTCTGTGTTCTGTTTGTCCTTTGTGGGCTGTGTTGATGCTCACCTGATATGTGTTCTTTGCCTCCCACATGGCCATTCCCTTGGTCTTGTGTCTGTTCTCTGTTGGTCTTTCAGTTGTTTGCCTGTTGTTGTGTGGTCTTCCTCCTTCAAGAGGGAATATGATTACCCTTTCTGTAGTTAACAGGTTTTCTGAAATGCTCTATTTCATCCCATTGCCAAACAAACCACTGTAATTGTGGTCCAACATGTGTTCTGTCTACACGGACTCACTCTGGACATTGTTTCCAGTTTAGGTCCCTAATTCATCTCGACATTCTGGTGGGAGTTCTGCACACAGATTGGGGCCTCTTTTAATTGCTTGTCAGGACACCACCCCCAATTGAACAGCAAATAGACTGGTACAATGGGAGCTGTCAGCTGACGGTTGACAGTGTGGTGTTGGTCGAGTATGCCCATATCTCCCTCACCATCTCCTCCACATTGTAATCGCTGTTCTCTTGTGTCTGTGGCTACCAACCTCCACTTTTCCTTGTGTTGGTGGATGATGTGATGGTAGCATTAGCTCAAGTCTTTGTTTAATGCTGTCACCTCACATGGTGCTGCACTTATCACTGAAGTACCAGCTCATCATTCTGTCACCCCACGCTATGAGGCTGGATAGCGGGTCTGGTTGTTGGCAAGGAACCTGCCTTTGTGGGTTCCATGTCCAAAACTAACGCCACGATATCTCAATCCTTTCGGAATTTCCAAAGTTCTTAGTACATCTACTGTTCATATGGTTCATGTGTTTTGGGTGAAACCTGTCAAATCCAGTCCTCTGTTTCCTTTGGTTTCTTCCCCACTACCACCGGGGTGGTGGACAGCACACAGCTTTTACTGATAAGCGTCTCCTGGTTGTGCACCGTCTGGGTAACACCCGTAAATTCTTGGCCAGTTGGGAGGGTTATGGACCTGTTGACCACACATCCACTCATATCTTAGACAAATCTATCATTCGCAGTTTCTACTGTGATCATTTTGAGATTCCTGGGACGTCTGATGACAGACGTACTGGTTGATGTCCTCACCACACAACATCCCATGTCTGAATGAAGCCTCTCAGAACCAATGCCACAATCTCTTGGCACACTTGTCTTCAGGGCAGTGATATTTTGCCAACTTAGCTGACTTAATCCCACTTCAGAATTCTCACTGCACAAATGACAGCGTGTGGATGGACATGCCCCACAGGCACTTGCACTTTGTGCTTTTGATCATGCGCTATAGACTGCCAAGTTACTCGCAAAATGTCAATGTATATGTAATCTTATATTATTATGCTGAAAATGAACTTGCAACAAAAATGCCGGATTTTTGCAGAAAATGTGTGGACCTTCCTCTATCCTCCAGGGGCGTGGCCACCCTGATTGTCACATGACTTCCTGTCTGCATGCAGATGACTGGCAGGCTGGCTGCTGATGTCATCCGTGGTTGAACTTGTGGTTGACTATGTTTATGGCTCAAAATACTGACATGATGCCACGCTGTCACATGTGCAGGCTGACCCGCAGTACGCTAGCAGTGTAGCAGAAACGCTGAAGCACCTGTAAGTTACCATGACAACAGTCACATGTGTGTTTTTGTTTGTTTGAAAAGCTGACACTAAAACATTTTTGTATGTCCTTTTTTCAGAGCATCTTAACACACATTGCTAACACCTTTAATTTACATACGTCCTTATCTCCTTTCCCAACTTGTTTTCCTCTTTACATCCTCACTACAGTTTCAAATCCTTGGATTTTTCCAGATATTATTTCCTTCTCTATATCTTTTGTCTCTGCACCCTGTTTCCTTTCCTCCCTCTTTTACATTCTATGTTCCTTGTTTCCTTTCCTCCCTCTTTTACGTCTCCACTTCGTTGTTTCCTTTCCTCCCTCTTTTGCATCTCCTCTTCGTTGTTTCCTTTTCTCCCTCTTTTACCTTTTCCTTTCGTTGTTTCCTTTCCTTTTTCTTTTACGTCTCCTCTTCATTGTTTCCATTCGTCCCTCTTATACATCTCCTCTTCGTTGTTTCCTTTCCCCCCTCTTTTACGTCTCTTCTTCGTCGTTTCCTTTCCTCCGTCTTATATGTCTCCTCTTGGTCATTTCCTTCCCCCCCTCTTTTATTTCTCCTCTTCGTCGTTTCCTTCCCCCTCTTTTATATCTCCTCTTCGTCATTTCCTTTCCTCCCTCTTATATGTCTCCTCTTCGTTGTTTCCTTTGTCGTTTCCTTTCCTCTCTTTTTTACGTCTCCTCTTCGTCATTTCCTTTCAATTCAATTTTTTTCAGTTCAATTTATTTTCATTTATATAGCGCCAAATCACAACAGAATTTCCTCAAAGCGCTTCACACAGGTAAGGTCTAACCTTACTAACCCCCAGAGCAACAGTGGTAAGGAAAAACTCCCTCTGAGGAAGAAACCTCAAGCAGACCAGACTCAAAGGGGTAACCCTCTGCTTGGGCCATGCTACAAAACATAAATTACAGAACAATTCACAGAACAATTCACGGACGAATATACAAGAAATGCTACTGGCGCATAGGACAGGAGGATCGCCAACACGAACACAACTCCCATCTCTGGATGGAGCTGCACCTTAAACAGAGAGAAAAAACAGAATCAGGCATCAGAAAGACAAGAAATACTGTATAATTTGTCAGCATTAAACAACAAGAAAAACAGAGAAATACTAAGGTAATCGCCAACGCTAGCCCTAAACTTCACTAAAAGACCCAGAATTTAGGTAAAGTTGAGGCCGCGGCCTGCTCCAATTACTAATAAAATGAATTAAAAGAGTAAAAAGCGTAAAACAAAACTGTACCAGTATGCTAGCCATATGAAAGGGAAAATAAGTGCGTCTTAAGTCTGGACTTGAAAGTCTCCACAGAATCTGACTGTTTATTGACACAGGGAGATCAACAGGGCACGATAAGAGAAAGCTCTGTGACCCGCAGACTTCTTATTCACCTTAGGGACACAAAGTAGTCCTGCACCCTGAGAACGTAAAGCCCAGGCCAGTACTTAAGGTTTAATTAGGTCAGCTAGGTAGGAGGGTGCCAGTCCATGAATAATTTTATAGGTTAGTAGCAGAACCTTAAAATCTGATCTCACTGGGACAGGAAGCCAGTGAAGAGATGCCAAAATGGGTGTAATGTGGTCGAACTTTCTGCTTCGTGTCAAAAGTCTGGCTGCACCTTTTGAACCAATTGGAGACCCCTAATGCTAGACTGTGGTAAACCAGAAAATAGAACATTGCAGTAGTCCAATCTAGAAGAGATAAATGCATGGATCAGGGTCTCAGCATCAGCCATAGACAGGATGGGACGAATCTTCGCTATATTTCGCAGGTGGAAGAAAGCAGTCCTAGTAATATTTCTAATGTGGAGGCCAAAGGACAACGAAGGATCAAAAATTACCCCAAGGTTTCTCACTTTGTCAGTGAGATGTATGACACACGAGCCGAGGCTGAGCATTAACTGGTCAAATTGATGCCGATGTCTCACTGGACCAAGAACCATCATTTCAGTCTTATCAGAGTTTAAAAGTTGGAAGTTTCTAGACATCCAACTTCTCACTGCTGCAAGGCAATCTTCTAAGGATTTTATGTGAATGCGATTACCAGCAGTTATTGGCATGTATAACTGAGTATCATCTGTATAGCAGTGAAAGGTAATCCCAAAACACCGCAATATGTGCCCAAGGGGTGCTATATAAAGGGATAAAAGCGGGGGGCCTAAAACAGACCCCTGTGGAACCCCAAATTTCATGTCACTAAGGTTAGAGGTAGTGTTACTGTACAAAACACAGTGAGAACCCCCAGTAATCCCAAAATGATTTTCCAGCCTATCAAGTAGAATATGATGATCCACTGTATCAAATGCAGCACTGAGATCTAACAGCAACAGAACCGTAGTGGTGTCCGAATCCATTGTAAGCAGAAGATCATTCACCACTTTAATGAGAGCCGTCTCTGTGGAATGATATTTTCCAAAAGCAGACTGCAGTGGCTCAAAGAGATTATTCTCAGTAAGATAGTCTACGAGCTGCCTTGACACCACTTTTTCCAGAATTTTAGAGAAAAATGATAGATTTGATATCGGCCGATAGTTTGTCGATACACTAGGGTTAAGATTAGGTTTCTTAAGTAATGGTTTAATCACTGCAGATTTGAAACATTTAGGAACAGATCCAGAAGTTAAAGAAAGATTAATCATTTCCAGCACATTCGGCCCAAGAGTGGGCCACAGGTCCTTAAACAGTTTTGTTGGTATAGGATCAAATAAACAGGTTGTGCTTTTTGTTGACATTACAAGTTTTGTCAGCATGCCTAGTGAGATACTGTCAAATTCTGTAAATCTAGGTAATATCTCAGTAGTGGCGCCCACATCAATAGCAGGGTGTAGTGGCTGGATTAAGGCATGCCGGGATATGTTTAACCTGATACCTTCTATTTTCTTCCCAAAGTAATCCAGGAAATCTTGTGCTGTAAAAGGAGAGTGAACTACAGGTGGTTGTCCATGCAAAAGTGTTGCCACAGTGTCGAACAAGAACTTTGAGTTATGCTTGTTTTTGTTGATCAAATCAGAGTAGTAAGTCCGCTTTGTAGCCAGTAATGCATGCTTATAGTCTAAGATAGCATCACGCCACGCAAGGTGAAATACTTCTAATTTTGAATGGCGCCATTTCCGTTCTAGACCTCTTGCTTTATGCTTGAGGTCACGCAGATAATCATTGAACCAAGGTGACTGTGATTTGGGGGAGCGCGGTTTTAACACAGGTGGTGCAATCATGTCGAGTGTAGTTTTGAGCACTGAGTTTAAACTATCCACAAGTCTGTCTACTGACTGGGTATTTGTCAAATGTGAAGCTAAGACATCAGGCAGTCTAGCTTCGAGTTCAATCTTAGTTGAGGAGTTGATGCATCGCCGTAAAGATATATAAGGTTGTTGTTCCACTAAACATGGCAGCGAAACTGTAAACTTAATAAGTGAGTGATCAGACACCACTGATGTAAGAGGCATGATGTCAGTATTCGTGACAGCAATACCACGTGCGAGAACCAGATCCAGGGTATTTCCACTAATGTGCATCAAATCCCGAATGCATTGCCGAAATCCTAATGCATCCACAATTTCCATAAATGATTTGCAGAGGGGATCAGAAGGCTTATTTATATGAATGTTAAAGTCACCAATGATCAGAATGTTATCTACACTAGTTGACAAGTTAGAGATGAACGCACCAAATTCATCTAAGAATTCAGAATATGGGCCAGGAGGCCTATATACAGTGACAAAGTAATACGACTGATTTTTATTCTTCTGACCTTGGCAATGTGTAATATCCTGAGCAGAGCGGAGAATCAGATGTTCAAATGAGTGATATTTGTAACCCCCAACAGCTAATAAGCTAAACCTAGATTTATAAATAAGAGCCTTGCTTCGCATCACGAGGGACGTGACTAAATGTATATGCTGGTGGGCAGGCCTCATTTAAGGGGAGGACAGCTGTATGTTTAAGCCAGGTTTCACATAGCCCAATCATATCTAAGTGATGATCAGTAATTAGATCATTGATCAACAATGATTTTGAGGAAAGTGATCTTATGTTAATGAGACCCAGTCTAAGGACCTCAGTGGGGTTGACAGTTGAATTGTTTGGGTTTAGGGGTGATTCCAGAGTTGCATATATAAGATGCCTAGAAGTAGTTTGGGTTTAAGACATTCCACGCGCGTTGTAGGTAGCAGACACGAAATCTTTGCTATTGCTGGAACAACCACTGGGTCATCCTCAATTTCAACATCATCCAATATAGTAATGGGTATTAAGTTTGGAAAGCATATCCCTCTATGATTTTTATGGACACAACTGCGGAAGCAGGCCACAGTCTCAACTTGTTGAAATTCCCTCCCTGGCAAATAAACTGCACTATCACCATAGTGGATTTTCTGCACTAAATTTCCCGCTAAGCTAATGGATTCCACACCCATATTTGTCATAAGCCTTGCAGGGTCTCTAATCACCTGCTCCGTGGCCTGCTGTAGATTCCTAATGTTACCCTCCCTGTAGAGCTCTTGTGTTCGCAGACAAGATGGCGGATCCTTCCCCAGTAGGGTGGAGGCCGTCCGGCATCAGCAAGCCACGGTGGCCCCAGAATGATGGCCAGTTATCAATAAAGCTAAAGCCTTGCTGTCTACAAAACTGCGCCAACCACCTATTTAATGATGTCAGCCTGCTAAATGCCTCATCAGTACCCCGGGAGGGGAGGGGACCAGCGACTATTAATCGATGCCGACACAT
Organism: Thalassophryne amazonica; assembly: GCF_902500255.1. Lineage (NCBI taxonomy): Eukaryota > Metazoa > Chordata > Actinopteri > Batrachoidiformes > Batrachoididae > Thalassophryne > Thalassophryne amazonica. The sequence goes on along the minus strand of NC_047113.1, from coordinate 77,476,144 downwards.
CTTTCTGGCAAGGTCACAAGTCCTCTCTATGTCCATTTTTGTGACCTCTGAGTGCTTCATCCTGATATCATTGGTGCCAACGTAAATAACTATGTGACTATATCTCATGTCATGTTCCTTCCTTTCCTCCCTCTTTTACATCTCCTCTTGGTCGTTTCCTTTCCTCCCTCTTTAATGTCTCGTTTTCATTGTTTCCTTTTTCCCTTTGTTGTTTCCTTTCCTCCCTCTTATACGTCTCCTCTTTGTCATTTCCTTTCCTCTCTCTTTTATGTCTCCTCTTCGTTGTTTCCTTTCCTCTCTCTTTTACGTCTCGTCTTTGTTGTGTCCTTTTATCACTTCTTTAACTATCCTCCTTGTTGTTTCTTTTCCTGTCTGTTTAACATTTCTTTATTACTTTTCCTTTCCTGCCTTCCTCCTCTTTTTCTGTGTTGTCAAGTCTTTCAGTTCATCTTTTCTTCTTCTGTTTTTTTTTCTGTCCAGACATATTTGATCCAGGATCAGAGTTTCATGATTTCTAGCCCCTCGCATGAAATTCATATTTGACCTTTGACCTTCACTCTTACCTTTTAAAAATGGATGCATTTGTCATTTTGACCATAACTCAGCCTTTATTTCAAGTGCCAAGTGCAGATGTAAAAGCTCGTCCTCTCTAACATCTTTTGGATGTGGTTTCTTTGAGATCAAAGGTCAAGTTTCTCCTCTCAGTAAATGGGGTCCTAGTTTGGTTTCAAGATTTCATATGTGAGGTGGGTTTGATTTATGACGCCGTCTCTCCCTCAGTTTTCCAGCAGAACTTCAGTCGGGACTGTTGGAGGTCATCTCTCCGTCTCTTCACTTCTATCCAGATTTCTCCCGTCTCAGAGAGTCCTTCGGAGACCCAAAGGAGAGAGTCAGGTCAGTCCTAAGTGCCAGGGTGTGTTGGACGAGTGTTGGACTTGTGACAGTGGAGCAGGTAGTTCAGTGGAATAAGGCATTGGGCTTCCGTCATGTGGACCTGGGTTTGATTCCCAGTCACACTGCCTGTCTGTGTCCTTGGACCACCCAGCTGTGGACGGGTACCAGGACATAACCTGTGATGGACTGAAGCCCTGCGGGGGGGAAATCTAGGAACAAGTACTGGCACCAACAGGCGTCAGGGCATTATGGGAAATAATCTGTTATAACTAGTAAGATGGAGAGATGGAAAGGAGAAAGGAGTCCTCTAAAGGACAGAAGGAAGCTCAGGTGTAGACAAAAAGAAAACTTGAGAGGACTCACAGGGCCGTGGGACCTGGACTCTGATCGGGTTTATTGTGTGTGTGTGGTGGCCGTTAACGCTCCCGCTGTGTTTTCTGGACACACACATCAAACATGTTAAAACCCACTAAAACATGTTTCAAGTCTGAAATCCTCATATCGTCCTGTTTTATTTTTACATTTTTTTGTGTGTGTGCAAACTACTTCAGTCACTCATTTTCTATCTTATTTGAAATAATTCATTTTTTGTCTACTGATATTTCGCTCAGGCTCTTGAGTTCATTTGTATTTTTATGCGTTTTGCTCCTTTTCGTCACACCGGCTGAACCGGTGCAGCTTTAAATGTTTGCTCGTATTCATCAGGTGGAGGACGAAGCAGAATCTGGACTACTGCTTCCTGATGATGTACGCTCAGTCCAAAGGCACTTACTACGTCCAGGTAAGAACCTAACCTGCTCTGCAGCCAGTAGGGGGCACTAGCAGCTCTTCTTCTCTGTCAGATCTTGTTTCCTTGTTTCCTCTCTTCACTCCTCTTCTTGTGTCCTCAGTGGGATGGGCCAGTTTTTGGTGGATGTCTGACCCACATTTCTTTGACCGCGTGACTCACAGATTACCGTGCAGAGCTGCTCTGTTGCATTTTGGGTAAACTAGGGCCACAGTGGTGCTGAAATATCAGGACATTTGTTCTGAAGTCTGCTTCAGTTTGAAAGCAGAAAGTGTACGATTCAAACAAAGCTTTAGATTTGAATCAAGCTTCAAAGTGAGTTTCGATCAGAACCAAACAGGTTTGAAGCACTTTATCTGTCACACAGTTAACCCCGCCCCCTGTGTCTGTCTCACACACAGCTGGAGGACGATATCGTCGCTCGGCCAAACTACTTCAGCACCATGAAGAACTTTGCGCTGCAGCAGCCGTCAGAGGACTGGATGATCCTGGAGTTTTCCCAGCTCGGCTTCATTGGTGAGACTCTGATCTGTCATGTCTGATACTTCAGAGGAAGAATCAGAGGTTAAAGTGTGATGACACGAGCAGCGGCAGAACGCACGCGTGTGTGTGTTTATGGCACGTGGAGACCAGTTTCATCAAGCGTGTCTTTGATCTGGTTCTGTCCTTAATGACATCACTCTTCCAGTCAGTGACGTCTCTCTGAAGCTTTTCAGCATCAACCTCACAAAGACCCAAATGCAGCAGATTTCTGTGACTGTCCAAACTGCATCCGGAACATGCAAATTGAAAATATGCTGAATGGAAACACGCTTATTGAAAAATGTAAAAAAATCAAGTATCAGCAGTTATAATGAGCGCCTCGCTTGAACGACGGCATTTTGATGGTAAATGTGATCTTGGATGGTTGAAAATGAATTTTGATTTTAATGTCACAGCTGACCTGAACTGGTTTTGGTTTTGTCTTCAACGTGAACCAATTAGAAGAATCCACTAAACTGAGCTCCATTAAACCTGTTCTTGTCTCACCAGGTAAGATGTTCAAGTCCTTGGACCTGTCCCTTATTGTCGAGTTCATCCTCATGTTCTACAAAGACAAGCCCATCGATTGGCTGCTCGACCACATCATGTGGGTCAAAGTGTGCAATCCGGAGAAGGATGCGGTGAGCATGTGACGTTTTTCTAAAATATGATCAGTGCTTGTGTGTCAATCCTGGATCAAACTCCATCACTTCAGTTCCGTTTACTGTATTCTCCAGATTATGAGTCACGGTTTTTACTAGTTTGAGACGTGCTGAGACTTATGTTCTGGTGTGATTTATATACCGAAAAACAACAATTCTGTACATTTTCATAACAGTGGAAATGAGAAACACAACATTAAACAGCCTTTTTAAATTTTAAATAAAAATGAGAGAGAGACAGAAAAAACTTTGTAACGGGCCTCGGTTACTTTCAGCACGCCTTTAAAACAAGTTGTCTCCGACTTGATGACATCATCACTTTGAGCTTTTCCTCGTGTCTTTGGTGACGGCCGGGCTCCAGACATAAAATACAGTTAGTGCTCACGCTCAGTTCAAACAAACCAGAATTTTTTTTCCAAACAGTGAGACGTCCCGTCCAGAGACAACAACCACTGAGTAAATGGACATCTGTCCCCGCGCAGAAGACAAACAATAACCGCTAAACACCACGGTGAACTGGTTTGCACTGGACTCACCTTTTTGTTGGACCACTGTCGGTAACTTCTGGATATGCAAAAGAATTCCACAGCTAAAACCAGAGTTTTCCCAAATATTAGAGTCTGTTCCCTGTCACTGGCTCAAATTGTCCTATCGTCAGTTATTAAAGGACCAACTGGAAGGTTCCCAAACTCCTCAAATCCAGTATTTAGTCCCATCATGAAAAGGAGTTGCCCCAAACACTGAGGCTAATATATTAGCAGAGGCTACCCTCTTCTTCTCCTTCTATATACATCATGTGGAGGAGGAAGAAAAAGAAGAAGAAGAAAAACAGAGTCGGAAGGAACGTAATAGAATTGTCAAAGAAAAGGTAATTGAACTACATAAACAGGAAAGGGATATAAAAAGACACCCAAGGGACTAAGAATGCCAATCAACACTGTTCATACTCTAATCAAGAAGTGGAAAATTAGGAAAACCAAACTAGAGTCAGGTAGACCAACAGCAAATTCAGCAACAACTGCCAGGATTGTTCAGGATGCAAAGAAATACCCACACATAACGTCAGCTGAAATACAGGACTCTCTGAAAAAAAGTGGTGTGGCTGTTTCAAGAAGAAAAATGGGCCGCATGGTCGAGTCACCAGAAGAAAGCCATTACTATGCAAATGCCACAAATTATCCCACATACAATACTGTTGGGCTGACTGTTGGGTTTCGGTTCTGGGGGTTGTGTTGGATGCGTCCCTGGTCCCCATGTCGTTTCGTGTCTTAGTGTTCTCCTATCATGCTGTTTCTGGTTGAAGGTTTGTGAGTGACTATGTCTCTCACTCTCTCTTCTGTTCGTGTTCTGCATTAGTTATCGTGACTGTAAAGCCGGTGCATGTGTTATTTGTGGAGTCTGGTAACTCGGTGTGCGTGTGTGCGCGTGCCTGCTTGAGTAGGTGTGAATGTGTGTGTGGTTGATTCAGTGGAACTCTGTGTGTGTGTGTGCCTGAGTAGGGGTGAATGTGTACGTGGTTGATTCAGTGGAACTCTGTGTGTGTGTGTGTGTGTGCGTGCGCGTGTGTGCCTGAGTAGGGGTGAATGTGTACGTGGTTGATTCGGTGTTCTGTTGTGCGTATGTAAGAATGCATGTCTGTGATGATGTAATTCTTACTCGTTCTGCTGTGTACAGGGACTGGGGTTTCCTTTCATTCGCGCTGCTTCTGGGGGTTTCCCCGGTTGTTGCGATCCAGTGGGTTCCACCCAGGGTTTTGGTTTTTAGTTATATTTCTCCCTTAGTTCATGTTTGTTTGTTTCCTCAGGTTCTGTGTCAGTCCGCGCTCGGTTTGTTTTGACAGCTGTCATTGTGAAGCTTCTGCCTTCTCATGCTGTCAGCCGAGCGCAGGGTTTGTGACAGCTGTCATGCGAGAGCTCTGCCCCTCGCACGTGTAGTGTTTATTTCCTCCTGCAAAACATTTTGAAACTTCCCTTATTGATTGTTTCTGAGTCATCACGATATTGTTATACTTTTTTTTTTTGTTATCTTTCAGTACTGATTGATTTGTTTCTCACGTGCCTCCTGTGTTTCCGTTTGCACCTGTTGGTCATACAAGTAGTTGTCATTAATTCCGTGTGTTATTTAAGTGTCACTTGGATCAGGGCTGGTGCTGGTTGATTGTTTTTGCCACACATCTTGCCACAGAAGACGCTCCTTGTCCACACATCTGATCATTTGTTACTCCGCAGGTTCCAGCTTCACTGAAGGTCTGTTTTGTGAAATTGCCTTCCTCGCTGTCACGTTTTGACAGTTGTTTTTTGTTATCACGTTTTTTAGTCTCTGTCTTTTGGAAAGCTTTTTGAGTTTTTGATTCTCCTGTGTTTTTTCACTTCACCTCTGTTAGTCAGAGAAGTATTTTGGATTTTTTGGGACAGTTAAATATTCCCGGATTTTTCACCTGTCTTCTGTAAATAAACACCTTGATTTGCACCGTACTCCTCCTTGTTTTTGGCATCTGCAGCCTGGGGTCCAGTTCCTAGTGTTCCAGGGTTCAAAACCTTAACAGAGTGCTCCAGGTTTCAAAACTGTAACACTGATATCCCAATGAACATTCAAATGGACAAAGACCAGTGGCAGAGCTCACCTGAGAGTTATGTGCATATTCAACCCAAGGCAGGTGGGCACTCCAAGAGCATGGGTGGGAGGATGTGACACACCGGAGAGTGGCCTCGAGTTTCTGGTTGGCTCATTCCACCTGGCAATTGATCTGGGGATGGAACCTGAATTAGTCTTTGTCATGCTCGGCCCTGGCTCGAGGTTTAGGTCTGGACTCTCAGCTTAATTTCCTCTATGGTTTTCTGTTTTTTGTTTTCATATGTTTATACTTTATCATGTTAGTCTCAGTTTGGTTCTCTTTATTGCTTTGCTTTGTTTACTATTTAGTCACTGGTTTTGTTCTTTATCTTATTTTGTTTTGCATTCATTCATTCTATAGTTGGTTATTGTATTTGTTCACTCATGGTCCTTTAAGTTACGTTAGTCTTAGTTTTGTTCTGTTAATCACACTTGTTGTATTATGCTTAGTCACAGGTTTTTGTACGTAATTATTAATCTTCAGTGTTGCTCAGATTATGTTCCATTTGTCGTTTATTGCATTATTCAGTATTCACCGGTGTTGTTTTCTGTTCATCACTTATTCTCTGTTTAACCAATAGTTTGTGTTGCCATTTTTATTGTATTCACTTTTCTGTACCAGTCAGTAACTGCCATTGTAGTTTCAGTTATAATCATTAGTTTTCTTGTTTTGCCCTTTTTGACTTGTCACATTAGTTCTTAGGTTTGCCCCTTTTGTTTTGCTCACATTAATTATTTGTCTGTCTTGAACCCGTCACGTTTCTCACAATTAGTTTTTCTGTCACTCACTTCTTTGCTTTGCACTGCTTTGTTTTGCCCTCCAGCACTCTCTTGCCTTTCTTCCCTCTTCTTTGTTCACTAAACCACACCTCTATTCCAGAATCTTCCACACAACTGCTTCACACCATCCTGATTAGTTTGCTCCTTATTTAAACCCTCACAGTTCCACAGCTGACTTTCTGATTGTTGACTTTGTTCACTTTCTTGCCTTTTGTTCATGTCCTGTTTGTTCTGTAGTTTTTGACCTTGCTTTTGTACTCTGACCTCCACCCCTCACCATTACCCTGAACTCTGCCTGTTTTTGACTCTGCCATTGTATTACCTGTTTGATCCCTCAATGCCGTGTGAACGAACTCTGCCAGGTTTATTGACCACATCCCAGCCTGCTCTATGTCTGATACTTCCGCCTGTATGTCTGACTTCCTGTGTACCGAACCACCAGTCTGTTTATCAGATAAAGCCTCTTATTCTCCTCAACCAGCCATGTCTGTGAGTTTGCACTGGTCTCCAATTGCTTCCGGTGTTAGCCCACCACAAGCCCTGACAGAACAATTGGACCAGTACCAGGAGGCCACGAACTCAGACCCAGAACTGATCATGTCAGCACTTAAAGAGGTATTTCTCGACATAAACTTCTTTTTTTACCTGTTTCCGCCACTACCTGGATCAGGCTTGGGAAGTGATTGAAGTGAACACCTGGCTTTATCGCTACTTTCCTGATCTAGAGGATCTGTACAATTTATTTGCTGTAGAGAGGAGGAATCATCACTCCAGAACATGGCAGAGTTTTTGTTTAAAATTCAGGACTTATTTTTTGAGTTCATGGACAGTCCAGGCGAGCGGAGCAAGCGGCGCATTTTTTCTACTTTCAATCTACTCCTCCTCGCTGCACCTGAAATGGTCATCGCTTTCCCTGAATTAACCCACATAAAAACTCTGTTCAAGCAAGGTCAGCTGCTGACCTGCGTCGAGGACCCGATGGACTTCCTGTTCAAAGCCGACATCCTTAATTCCTGTCTGGACACACCTCGCTCCATTACGCTGTCAGCTGAAGTGGTGGCGCCTCCACAGCCATGCACCCCTCCCACATGCAGTTCATCTCCTGTTCCTGCACCTCGGAGTTTGACCACAGGAAAGCTGATGGAGCAAAATCAGTCCGGGGAACCTGATCCACGTCCGAATACTACCACTGAGCTGGTACTGCCTTGTCCGATGCTGTGTCAGCGCCATGGAAGCTCCGTGCGCCTCCGCACCATCCTGCAGCAACTTCGCACTCCATGCCCACGGGAAGCGCTGTTCCCATGTTGCCCGACCCCTCTATGCGGACCACACCTCTCCCAGGTCCCACACAGTCATCGGGAAAGATTACACCTCCTCAGCACATGGCCGCACCTGCCAAGACTTTCACAGCACTCCCACCTCAGAAGCAAGCGTATCTACTCACGACGTCACTCCTTGTCTCACCTCCAGCTTCTGCACATCAGGTGACAGTGCCGGCAGAAGCAGCTACGATGCGCTCAGCATCACAACCTGCAGCTGAATCAGCTGGGGCGCGTGCTGCTCCTCAGCCAACCGTGAAGACTGCTGATTCTGATGATCTGCCCGCTTCTCCACACTCAGCAGCAGCAGCAGCCGAGATTACAACTGTGCTCTCTTCTCTGGGAACTCCGTCGCTCTCACCACAGAAGGAAGCGAAATGACGTGACAGTTCATCCCACCTCATGCTTCATTGCTTTAGCCTATAGTCAGGCCATCTGATTCTGACTCCGCGGCCGCTGCTCTACATTCTGCAGCGGCGCATCCCTTGCCTCCACCTACAGCCAAGCACTGCCTCACAATCATCGGCTGAATCAGCAGAGACATCCCCAACGACTACCGCTCCTCGGTTCTCAGCACTGCCGGCTGTTACATCAATGGAACGGTCGATGCAGAAGTTCTTCTCACCTCATTCATTGTTCACCCAATCACCAAGGTTTCAGCCACCAAGAACTGTTGCAGCCATGATCAACAAGACTGTGAGTTTTTTGTTTTTGTATTTCTTATCTATGAAGTATCATTTTCCATGTCGAACGGGGGAACTGTGCCATGCCGTTTTACTGGGCATTATGTGGCACCGGCAGATCTCAAAATCATTAGAGACCTATCGATCTGTTGCTGTCAATCCAAGGTTTCAGTGTTATATTTTCTGAGCTCTCACATTATTTGCATTGTTTTTGGAATAAAGTTAAAAAAGTACTTCTTTGGTCAATTACCTGGGTTGGGAAGAAGCCAATGGACTTGGTTGCCCCCCCCAGGTAAATCCTCTGCCACTTCATTTGTTGTTCATAGTTTTGACATTTCTCATCTTAGTAAAATGTCCCTGTCTATACACGCCCTCGGTGGGCGTATTAAGCTCCTTGGGAGGTGTCAGCTAGTTAAACGACGGGTTTATATCATGGCCTGGGCGGTTCCTGCATACACATGCCATCCTACTGGTAACACTTATGTCTTTGTTTCCCTTTCCCCCACGCAGTGCTCATTTCGATCAACTTTGCACTCCAAGTCTTCTGGTAGTTAATGCCTCCTCCAGATACAGTTTTGAAGTTTCTAAGGACAGTTGGCCCTTGCATGAGTTTATTCGGGTTCTGGGTTTTTTGCATTCCACGTGCAGGTTCACCCTTGGTACTCTCATGTCTCCAGCTCCCCTAAGGTTTGTTGGGGGTCTTCTGCCGTACCGTCACCTGCCTCATGGGCATTTTTTGTGGTTTCCTGCCTGTTTCCCTTGGTCTCTCGGCCCGCCTCCAGTCCCCTACGATCCCGCCCATTGTTGGGTGCGCGTGAGATTTTGTGTGTGTGTGTGTGGGGGGGGGTTGGCAGCCTTCGGGGGTTGGCTGCCTTGCGGGGGGGGGGGGGGGGGGGGGGGTGCTGACATGCTTGGCCCGGGCTCGGCGTTTAGGTCTGGACTCTCGGCTTTATTTCCTCTATGGTTTTCTGGTTTTTATTTTCATATGTGTATACCATTTAAGTAGAGAGATGGAATGCCAACTCAAGATCTCGTTCCATTGAGTTCTGTTTGTGAGCTTGCAACCCCGAGAGTTCAGCCACTCGGCCATGAAGGTTGGGGTAATTTACTTCCGGTTGTCTGCCAGCAATAACACCAGATGCGCTTTACAGTTTCTGCTTTTTTTCGCGTTTTCTGCCGTGGGTTCAGCAAGTTATCCCCTCGAAATATATTCAAAGTGTAGCTTGAGTGATGTTCTTGTTGATTTTAAATCGTATTCAGGACAAAACTTGATAATATTATTGATAAGAGCAAGCAGACTATCGGCAACTTTGGTGGAAAATCCTGGTCAAGAATCATTAATTATTCATAAAACGTGCATAAAAATACAATAAAAGCAGACATCATTCATCATTTAAAAATGCATCATAGTAAAACTTAAATATAACCATATAAAACTCATGAACAGCATAGTAAGCCATCAAACACCATAATAAAATCGTCAATCAATAAAAATCAAACACCATAAAATAAAAATTGTATTCCTTTGAACTAATAACACTTGGAGCATTTACCACATGATGAACGAGGCTGTTCCACAAAGTTGCCACTAAATATAAAATATTTTCTTGAGTCATATCGGCATATTTGCACCTCAAAAATATCAGAGTGACCTCTCAAACATAAATAAATTCTATTTTGGAAAAAAAAAAAAAATAATATATATATATATTTTTTTTTTTTTTGGGGGGGGGGGGGGGGGGGGGGTTTAGTCAGTCCAACAGCAACATGCAGAGATTTGTGTGATATCAGAAGATTGCCAGCCTCATTGCAGAAATATTGGCTGGCATCAATCTTGGAGATCCTGATATTGTTCCAGAAGAACCATGTTCTTTTGCTGAACAACAAAACTCATTAAGAAAAATTCACATTTTATTTTCAGTCATAAATTATTTTGATATCACTGAGGTATCACACAGTCAATACGATAAAATATGCATCATTTATTTCAGTCCACACAAATCAAATAAAATATGAGAGGCATCATGAAGGACCTGACACCTCCCTTCAGTTTCTATCAAGCTGCCAAAACTGTGAAAAAATCACCAGCAAGCCCAGCAGGTTTGTATGATATTACACAATTTAAAATTACATGAAAGTTTTGTAATTTCAGAGCTGCGCACATTGTTTTTGCATCATGACGACGTCCAGGTTATCTGGGATGAACTGTGAGGCCTCACAGGCGGCATTCTACCAGACAGCAACTGACAGGATGATTGATGCAGGTGACAGACCACCAGCTGACTCTTGGATGCTGAGTCAAGCAGTTCTCAGTCTGGCAACGTGGACACCCTTGTTAACTCAGATAAAATAGTATTTAGAGTAAAGCGAAAATCATCAGTATTTACAGAATTGTTGAGTTAATTTTTGTAAAATCAATATAAACAGAAAGGTGAATATATCAATGATACACAGATGACAGAATCAAACAAAGGCTTATTTCCATTGTGGTCCATGTGAGGCTAAAACTTAACACTGAGGAGCTTGATTAAATATGTAAAGATTGCAAAGACATTATAATCTCATCAATTAATGTAACTAGCAATAAGTGTGTAGTTTATATATACACAATTTACACTGGGATATCAATAAAATAAAATAAGTACAAATTGAACAGAGAACAATAAGATCGTGATCCTCTTCCCTTAGCTGACTGAATAAACTTATCTTTGTCTTTTAAAACTTGCCTTGTTGCTAATCGACTGCAAGATCTATATTTTATATAAGATATATTAGCTGAATAGTTCCCGACGTGTGGGATACGGGGGTTATATCTTGATCTTTCAACCTAACTTGTTGGGAAAGTGTAGGAACACGGACCCACAACAGGGGGCGCAAATGAACGGACAATGGAGTAAGTCAAATAACAACGCTTTACTGTTGTGAATGTGCACAACGAATACAACCAATCACAGAAATGGACAACAGTCAATTTACAAAAGTGTCGTGTGGGCAGGCTCGAAGATAGGAGACGCCTCTCCAAGGTAAGACCGGTACCACACGGCTTCCTCCGCCACAGGACCCCGGGTATACTGGAGCCGCCAAGTCCCGAACTCCCAGGTGGCCACTGCCTCCGCGTGTCGGACCTGGTACTGCTGGCGAGGAACAAAAACACAATTAAAGGTGGGCGCGTTTGCACCCAGTAATCCACACGGCAGGAAAGCTACCTCCACCTCTCGTTGGAAAAAAAGGTCTGTTATCACTCACAAAAGTCACAAAAGGTTACTGTCAAGCAGTCAGCTGAGAATATTACCTTCCAGGTAGAACGATATCTCGGCAATGAGGTGGAGATGCCGTCCTGCTGATATACCCCACTGATGATTGCCGTCAGCTGTCTCAGGTGATGGGTGACAGCTGTCACCGAGGCTGCTCCCGTGAGGCGGCGGCGCCCTCTGGTGCCTGGAGCCCGCACTCCAGGCAGGGCGCCCTCTGGTGGTGGGCCAGCAGTACCTCCTCTTCAGCGGCCCACACAACATAACTGGTTCTTTGCAAACCTTCGCAGCAATAACAGCGCGGCACCGACGAAGCATTTTCATTCTGAGAGCAGCGTGACTCTGTGAGCGATAATCAGGGCAGCTACAAAATGTAAAGCTCTGTAAAATATTCAGAATAATTGATCAAAACCTTTAACCTTATTTTGTGATGTTTGATACCGTCGATTCCCATCAGAATATTGGAGTTTATAATTCTTGTAAACAAAATGCGGGCTGCACAGCAAAAGACCGGAAGTGAAAAACGCCATGTCCGCCTCTCGCACATGGTGCGGCACAACCTCAGCCCCCGAGAGCAGGAGTTGGCATTCTATCTCTCTACTTCTATGATGTATACTTTATCATGTTAGTCTCAGTTTGGTTCTGTTTATCGCTTTGCTTTGTTTACTATTTAGTCACTATTTTACTATTTGTTTTGCATTCATTCATTATATACAACCCCAATTCCAAGTTGGGACTTAGTTGAGCTTATTGAGTGTTGTCCCAGCTTTTTTGAAATGTGTTGCAGGCATGTGTTGCAGGCATCCATTTCAAATATTTGAAAAACAAAAAGGTTTCTAAGTTTGAACATTAGATATCTTGTCTGTGTGGTGTATTCAATTGAATTATAGGTTAAAGAGGATGTGCAAATCATTGTATTCTGTTTTTATTTATATTTTACACAACGTTCCAACTTCATTGTAATTGGGGTTGTAGACCAGTTTCCCATGTTCAAGCCAAAACAAAACAGGACGCTAGCAGAACAGTTCCTGGATCAGACAGTGCGTCAACCGGATCACCCTGACAAGATAATGCGTCCGGTTTGCCGTTTTTGGATCCCGGCTGATATGAGAGCACAAAGTTGAAACAGCTGAAAAAGCCCACCTAGCCTGACAAGCACTGAGATGCTTGGCAGGTCACAGGTACTCTAGATTTTTGTGATCTGTACAAACAAAAACAACATTTGTGCCCCCTCCAACCAATGGCTCCACTCCTCCAAGGCCACTTTTACCACCAACAGTTCATGGTCCCCAATGCTGTAGTTTCGCTCTGCTGCGGTCAGCTTTTTTGACAGATAGGCGCACGGATGCAGCCTATTGTCAGAGGGGTTACGCTGTGAGAGGACCACACCTACACCAACATCAGAAGCATCAACCTTAACCGTGAACTGCCGAGCGTGGTCAGGGAGGAGCAGCACGGGGGCCGCAGTAAAGCCGCAGTGAAGCTGCAGTAAAGCACTGTCTAAAAATTCAAGGAATTCAAAGATTTTTCTTAGAATAACGTCACTCGGAGCTACTTTTAGCCTGATGCTGCTTCGTGGATACGGGCCCAGGATCCTAGTCTGGTTCCAGGACCATCAGAAAACTCTGATTTTTCATCCAGCTTCTCAAGTGCTGCAATCAGGGTATCCACAGATTCCACAAAGATTGCACGTCACTAAAGTTTTCCTCCTCTGTGTGTTTGTGAACGCATGAACTCATTGTATTGATGAGAGTTGAACATTTGCACGTGAACATGAATGAAGTGATGAATTTTGTTCTTGGAGAATCTTTGTGTACAACAGTTCTTAGTTATGGTGACGCGCATGAGGTCATGAAGGTGTTGTCTTGTAAACATCTGTGTTTCCACCAGAAACACTGCAACAGACAGAAGGCCAACCTGAGAATCCGATTCAAACCGTCTCTCTTTCAGCATGTCGGTACTCATTCCTCTCTGGCTGGAAAGATTCAGAAACTGAAGGTATCATCTGCAGGCTGCTTTTCACTCAAAGAATTCTGGGTAATCACACAGCACAGATGCCTTTTGACACCATGACCTACAGTCACCTGGACTTCTACCATTCAGAATGACTCCAGTAAAAGTACAATTATTCATTTTCTGCTGTTTATCTGGGTCCAGGTCACTGTGACAGTCAACCAAGCAGCTCATTCCACACTTACCTATCATTGGCCAAGTCTGGTAACTCTTCTTGCGGTATCCCAAGGCATTCCCAAGCCAGCTGGGAAATATATTCCCTCCAGTGTGTCCTGTGTCTTCCTAGGGCCTCCTCCCAGTTGGACTTGCCTGGAAGACCTCCAGATGGAGATCACCAGAGCACATCATCACCAGGGGCCTCATGTACAAAGGCTGCGTACACACAAAAACCTGGCGTACGTCTGTCTCCACGCCAATGTTCAGATGTATCAAAAGTGAAATGACTGTGGAAATGTGCGGTGCGTCACGCCAAAATTCTGACTGGTGTACGCACTTTTCTACAGCTACTCTTCCTTTGCTGACATGTAAAGGTGATGCTGGGAACCGTTAATAGAATGAAAACATGAAGTCATCAGAGTGATGTGCACATCAGAGACACACTGATGAACATTTAACACACCTATGTGTTTGCAGTTATATGGGTGGATATAAAAACATGCTCAAAGTGATGCTTAAAATGGCACTAACAGTGGCTGTGTTAGTGTTGTTAGAGGACCTTGTAAATGCTGCAATCTGAGGTGAGCGTGTATTCAAGGAATGCAAGGATTTACTTGCAAATTATAATAATTGGCTCCTAAACCAATTTCGTTTGCCAAGGTCACTTCAGAACTTCAGCCGGCCCAGAGCACAATACAGCGAGGAGCCAGGGGTTGTCTGTGCCCACACAGGTGCTGACCATGCTGGGCTTCCTGGCAACATTGGCATTCCAGTGTGAGCTGGCCGATCGGTCAGGAGTGTGCCAGTCAACCTTGAGCTGAGCCACCAGCTCTGTGGAACACAATCATCTGAATGTCATCCAGGTACATCACAATCCAACATTAAAGATCAGTTTGAAGTGACAGCCAGTTTCCGGAATGTAATCGGAGCTATTGACTGCACACATATTGCTGTAAAGGTGCCGTCACATGATGAATTTGTTTTTGTTAATAGGAAACATTTTCATTCCATCAGTGTTCAAATCTTATGTGAGGCGCGCAAATGCATCGAACTGACATGGTGGCTCGGTGGCCTGGTTCAACGTATGACTCATTCATGCTGACTAACAGTGTGGTTGGAGCAGCCCAGTGTCACGCCTGTTTTTCATGCGCCCATCACGATAAGTCACATTTTCGTGACATTTTTTTTTTTTACTTTACTATTTCTAACCCTAACCCCTTCTCCTAACCATAACTCCCCCAGAACCCCCCCGTCCCCCGGGGTCACCCCGCATTTCGTGACCGCATCTGTCTGACGTGTGCGACGACGATATAGTTCATTCACGTTAATTGTTCCAAATGAAACAAGCGTGGGCACATATGGGCATGCGCACATTCAAATATGTTTCCGTATTTGTCAGTAAATGCGTGTGTAAAGTTGTGACTGTCGCACAATGTCATCCGGAGTGCCTAATTTCAGTGTGTGTGGTGAGGTTTGATCCTTGACACATGAAAGACCGGGTAGATCCGCAGTGAAGCTGGGAGTTGGAGCTTCACTGCGGCAGGACTGAGGATTTTGAGGGTTTTGTATGGCCCAATATACCTGTCCTTGAGTTTCGGGGAGTCCACCTGGAGGGGGATGTCCTTCGTGGATAGCCACACCTCCTGCCCGGGCTGGTAAGCAGGGGCCGGGGATCGCCGGCGGTCTGCATGGGTCTTCGCCCTCGTCCGGGCCTTCAACAAGGCAGAACGGGCGGAGCGCCACACCCGACGGCACTTCCGCAGGTGGGCCTGGACCGAGGGCACACCGACCTCTCCCTCCACCACGGGAAACAATGGGGGCTGATACCCCAAACACACCTCAAATGGGGAGAGGCCGGTGGCAGAGGACACCTGGCTGTTATGCGCATACTCGATCCAGGCCAGATGTTCACTCCAGGCCGTCGGGTGTGCGGACGTCACACAGCGCAGGGCTTGCTTCAATTCCTGATTGGCCCGTTCTGCCTGTCCATTGGTCTGCGGGTGATACCCGGACGAGAGGCTCACAGTGGCCCCCAGTTCCCGGCAGAAGCTCCTCCAGACGTGTGAGGAGAACTGGGGACCATGATCAGAGACGATGTCGGTAGGTATCCCATGCAGACGGACGACGTGGTGGACCAGGAGGTCTGCAGTCTCCTGGGCCGTGGGGAGCTTCGGGAGGGCCACGAAGTGGGCCGCCTTGGAGAACCGGTCCACTATCGTGAAGATGGGCGTCATGCCCTGGGACGGCGGGAGGTCCGTGACAAAATCCAGACCAATGTGGGACCAGGGGCGATGAGGCACAGGAAGTGGCTGAAGAAGTCCCTGTGCCTTCTGATGGTCTGACTTGCCCCTGGCACAGGTGGTGCAGGCCTGGCTATATTCCCGGACGTCGGCCTCCAGGGACGCCCACCAGAAGCGCTGCCGGACCACTGCCACGGTCCTTCGCACCCCCGGATGACAGGAGAGCTTAGAACCATGACAGAAATCCAAGACAGCAGCTCTTGCCTCTGGTGGGACGTAGAGTCTGTTCTTCGGCCCTGTTACGGGGTCCGGGCTCCGTGCCAGGGCCTCCCGGATGGTCTTCTCCACGTCCCAGGTGAGGGTGGCCACGATAGTGGACTCCGGAATGATGGGCTCCGGTGGATCCGACAGCTCAGTCTTGACTTCGTCTTCATGCACCCGAGACAATGCATCTGATCTCTGGTTCTTGGTCCCAGGGCGGAAGTCAAAACGCCCAAAGAACAGTGACTAGCGGGCTTGCCTGGGGTTCAGCCGCTTGGCGGTCCTGATATACTCCAGGTTCCGATGGTCAGTAAAAACCGTGAAAGGCACAGACGCTCCCTCCAACAGGTGTCTCCACTCCTCAAGAGCCTCTTTCACCGCAAGGAGTTCTCGATTGCCGACGTCATAGTTCCGTTCAGCTGGGGTCAATCTGCGAGAAAAGTAGGCACACGGGTGAAGAACCTTATCAGTCTCTCCACTCTGGGATAGCACGGCTCCTATCCCTGAGTCAGAGGCGTCCACTTCAACCACAAACTGGCGGCTAGGGTCGGGCTGCACCAGAAGTGGTGCAGACGAGAACCGGCGTTTTAACTCCTTGAACGCGGCATCGCACCGATCTGACCAGGTGAAGGGGACTTTTGGAGAGGTCAGGGCTGTCAGGGGGCTAACTACCTGACTGTAGCCCTTAATGAACCTCCTGTAGAAATTTGCAAAGCCGAGGAACTGTTGCAGCTTCCTACGGCTTGTCGGTTGGGGCCAATCTCTCACCGCCGCAACCTTGGCCGGATCAGGGGCGACGGAGTTGGAGGAGATGATGAACCCCAGGAAGGACAAAGAGGTTCGGTGAAACTCACACTTCTCGCCCTTCACAAACAGCCAGTTCTCCAACAACCGCTGCAGGACCTGACGTACATGCTGGACATGAGTCTCAGGGTCCGGGGAAAAGATAAGTATGTCATCCAGATATACGAAGACGAATCGGTGCAGGAAGTCCCGCAAGACGTCGTTTACCAATGCTTGGAACGTCGCGGGGGCGTTAGTGAGGCCGAACGGCATGACCAGGTACTCAAAATGACCTAATGGGGTGTTGAATGCCGTCTTCCATTCGTCTCCCTTCCGGATCCGAACCAGGTGGTACGCATTCCTAAGGTCCAGTTTGGTGAAAATTTGGGCTCCATGCAGGGGCGTGAACACTGAATCCAACAGGGGTAAAGGGTATCAATTACGAACCATTATGTCGTTCAGCCCCCTGTAATCAATGCATGGACGGAGTCCGCCATCTTTCTTGCCCACAAAAAAGAAACCTGCACCCATCAGGGAGGTGGAAGTCCGGATCAACCCGGCAGCTAATGAGTCCCGGATGTAGGTCTCCATTGATTCACGTTCAGGACGTGAGAGATTGTACAGCCTGCTGGACGGGAACTCAACGCCCGGGACCAAATCAATGGCACAATCGTACGGACGGTGCGGGGGAAGGGTGAGCGCCAGATCCTTGCTGAAGACGTCAGCAAGATCGTGGTACTCAACAGGCACCACTGTCAGATTGGGAGGGACTTTAACCTCCTCATTAGCATTTACACCGGGAGGAACCGAGGATCCTAAACAATTCCGGTGGCAGGTTTCGCTCCACTGAGCCACAACCCCAGACGGCCAATCAATCCGGGGATTGTGTTATTCATCCATGGGAAGCCCAAAATCACGCTGGAGGTAGAAGGAGTTACAAAAAACTCAATCTCCTCCCGGTGATTCCCAGACACTACCAGGGTTACAGGTAGTGTCTTGTGTGTGATAAAAGGGAGAAGAGTGCCATCTAGTGCTCGCACCCTCACTGGCGAAGAAAGCGCCACCAGAGGGAGCCCTACCTCCCTTGCCCATCTGCTATCCAGCAGATTCCCTTCTGACCCCGTGTGTTGTGAAAGTGTAGGTACACGGACCCACAACAGGGGGCGCTAATGAACGGACAATGGAGGAAGTCAAATCACAAAGCTTTACTGTTGTGAACACGCACAACAAACACAACAGATTACAATTATAGCGGTAAGCCGGATTCCAATGGTGTCGTGTGGGCAGGCTTGACGATAGGAGACGTCTGTCCGAGTCGAACCGGAACCACCCGATTTCCTCTGCCACCGAACCCCGGGAATACTGGAGCCGCCAAGTCCCGAACTCCCAGGTGGCCACTGCCTCCGCTCGTCGGATCCGGTACTGCTGGCAAGGAACAGAAACAGTCAGGTGTGGGTGCGGCCGCACCCAGCAACACACGGGGTGGAAACACCACCTCCACCTCTACTCAAAATAGTACTGTAGGATTGGAATGTGAGTACTTATCCTACTTCGTCCAATGCGGTCTTCAGCTGACCTAAGCACAAGCAACACAGTATTAATTCTCAGAATAATACGACTGGCTGAGTTCGTTACCTCCTTAGTAGAGCGATATCTCGGCAATGAGGTGGAGATGCCGTCCTGCTGATATACCTCCCTGGTGATTGATATCAGCTGTCTCAGGTGATGGGTGACATCTGTCACCCTGGCTGCTCCTGTGAGGCGGCAGCGCCCTCCGATGTCTGGAGCCCGCACTCCAGACAGGGCGCCCTCTGGTGGTGGTGGGCCAGCAGTATCTCCTCTTCAGCGGCCCACACAACACCGTGTCCACCAGTGCTGGGGCTTGAAGGGTTAAATCCCCGCTCAGGATTGTAACTGGGAGTCGTGTTGAAAGATGTGTATGACCCACGTGAATGTTTTGACCCCCCCTCAGCCCAGTCTCTAAGGGCGGGCGTTTGTGTTTTGACCGTTTGAGGCAGTCTCTCTGCTGATGCTCACTCGAGCCGCAGACAAAGCACTCCCCGCGGACCAGCCTCCTCTGTCTGAATGTGGCCCTGCTCGTGTCCCTAGCATCGTCAGCAGGGGGAGCTGTAGCCACACGGAGCGCTGTGGCTGTGGAGCGTGGGAAAGATGGCTCCCTTTCGGATCCGGGAGGAAGAGGGACGGCTTGTGCCTGACCACGCCCTTCGCCTCGCTCCCGTCGGCGTTCTTCTAACCGATTGTCCAATCGTATACCCAAATCGATAAGCTCAGCCAAATCCCGCGGTTCCTCCTTAGCCACCAGGTGCTCCTTCAGGACCGACGACAGTCCGTTTATGAAGGCGGCGTGGAGCGCAGTCATATTCCAGCCAGATTTCGCAGCCGTGATGCGGAAGTCGACTGCATATTCGGCTGCCCCCTGGCGCCCCTGTCTCATTGACAGCAGCACGGTAGACGCGGTTTCGCCTCTGTTAGGGTGATCAAAAACAGTTCTGAGCTCCCTCACAAACCCAGTATAAGAGGCAAGGAGCCGTGAACTGTGTTCCCAAAGCGCTGTAGCCCAAGCGCGTGCCTCACCTCGAAGCAAATTAATCACGTAAACCACCTTGCTGGCGTCAGACGCGTACATCACGGGACGCTGTGCAAAGTCGAGCGAACACTGCATAAGAAAGTCCGCGCACGTCTCCACACAACCTCCGTACGGCTCTGGGGGGCTTATGTATGCTTCAGGGGATGTGGGGGGGTCGTTGAATGACCAGTGGAATGTCTGTATTCGGCACCGGGTCAGCAGGAGGAGGAGCTGCAACAGCGCCCTGAGCGCGCGCTTCCACCTGCGCGGTGAGAGCCTCCATCCTGCGATTAAGGATGATGTTTTGCTCGGTCATCAGGTCCATCCGAGTGGTAAAGGCGGTCAGGATGTGCTGCAACTCACCAATCACGCCTCCAGCCGACGCCTGTGCACCCTGCTCTTCCATTGGCTGTCCAACAGATGGTTGACGCCCCTCGGGATCCATGACGTTGGCCGAGATATCCTGTTGGGGAAAGTGTAGTGACACGGACCCACAACAGGGGGCGCAAATGAACGGTCAATAGATGAGCCAAAAGGTAACAATTTAATGTTGTGAATGTGCACAACGATTATACAGACAATCACAGAATCTGATAGCAGTCAATACACCAAGGTGACGTGTGGGCAGGCTCGAGGATAGAAGACGTCTGTCCTGAGAAGAGCCGGGACCACGCGATTTCCACCGCCACAGAACCTGGTGAATACTGGAGCCGCCAAGTCCCGAATTCCCAGGTGATCACCGTCCCCGACTGTCAGATCTGGTACTGCTGGCGAGGAGCACAAACAGTGAGATGTGGGTGTGTGCACACCCAATAACAAAAACAGTCAGAAGGTGGAAAGTCACCTCCACCTCTAATCACACACTCATGCAGCTCCTGTTAAACCACTTATCTGGTTTGGGTGTGAAGCGAAGCCGTCGCTGTTCACACCAAACGCCAATCCAGCAGATAAGGCACACCACAGGAAAACGGCTGCAAAAGAGTTCAGACTATGACACAGTTTTAGATACAGCAGAGAATTACCTTCACAGGTAGATGATATCTCGGCAACGAGGTGGAGATGACGTCCGGTCTTTATGGAGTGAGATGATGTAGTGTAGATGGGTGACAGTTATCAAGAGATAATGAGTGACAGCTGTCAACCCCGGCTGTGTCCGTGGCGGCAGCGCCCTCTCGTGCCTGAAGCCCGCACTTCAGGCAGGGCGCCCTCTGGTGGTGGGCCAGCAGTACCTCCTCTTCTGGCGGCCCACGCAACACTGCCTCCAGAAAGGGCAAAAAGGGTGCAGATTTTGTTTGTAACCACCAACTCCACCAGGTGATTTCTTTGATGAACTCATCCCGTCTGCTGTTAACCAGTGAAATCCCTTGGCGGACTTGGTGGTTACAAAGAAACCTGCACCCTCTTTGCCCTTTCTGGAGTCAGGTTGACACTTACCAGGGAGGTTGACTCTTATTTCCATGGCTTGTATCCACGACTTTATTCTTTCAGTCATTCAGTCAAAGTTCATGACCACAGGTGAGGATCAGAGCATAGACTGACTGGTAAATTGAGAGTCTTGCCTTCTGGGTCAGATCCATCTTCACCACACTGGTCAGGTACAGTGTTCATAAAATATCAGACACCACCACAAATGTTTAAAAGTACAATTACTACTACAAAAAAAGACTCCTGTAAAAGTACAGTTACTTCTAAAGTACATCTGAAGGGTTCGACTGTTTTGCAGGACAAGGATTTTGGAAAACAAAACTTACACAAAGGACACGTCAACCCGCCGGCTGAGGTGACCACCAGCTTGAAGACCTACCAGCGCTTCATGCTCGAGAAGGCCTACCTGGGTGATGACTTTTTCTGGGCCTTCACTCCTGTGGCGGGTGATTTCATACGGATACGGTTCTTCACGCCTGTCCGCATAGAGAGGTGAGTCATTAGTCAATTTAATTTATTTTATTTGTATAGCACCACATCACAACAAAGCTGCCTCAAGGCAGTTCACCATGAGTAAGGTCTAACCTTACCAACCCTTAGTATACGTAGGTGCTCCCAGTGTTGTGTGTGTTCGTTTGTCAGTCCTGTTTGTGCTTTTATATTTATGGGTTTGTATTTAGTACTCTGTCTGTCTGTTCTTGGTCTGCCTCCCCCTTGTGCCTGTCTTTGCTTTTGCGTGTGTTTATTTCCGTTTTGGTCCTTGCCCTCTGACTCCCCCTGGTGACTGTTCCTCATGTTGTCTGTGTCTAAGTCCCTGTGAGCTTTCATGTCTTTATGACTGTCTGTGTCCATTTCTGTCTTGGGTTATTTTGTCACTGTTCTGCAATTTAGTTTCCTGTGTTATTGTGTGTCATCCCTGGGTTTATTCTTCCTGTTTTATTTTGACAGTCTGACTGTGCTTGTATGTTTGAGATCACTTCTTCAATTGAATTAAATTTCTTTCATTTACTTAGTGCCAAATCACAACAAAGCTGCCTCAAGGTGCTTCACACAAGTAAGGTCTAACCTTACCAACTTCCAGAGCAAGAACACAAGCGACAATGAAAGGAAGGACTACTTTGTGAATAAGAAGTCTGCGGGTCATAGAGCTTTCTCTTATCGTGCCCCTGTTCTGTGGAATGATCTCCCTGTGTCAATAAAACAGTCAGATTCTGTAGAGACTTTCAAGTCCAGACTTAAGACGCACTTTTTTTCCCTTTCATATGGCTAGCATACTGGCATAGTATAGTTTTACGCTTTTTACTCTTTTAATTCATTTTATTAGGAAACAGAGCGTGCCGCAGACTCAACTTTACCTAAATTCTGGGTCCTTTAGTGAAGCATAGGGCTAGTGGCTGGCGATCACCTTAATATTTCCTGTTTTTCTTGTTGTTTAATGCTGGCAAATTATACTGTATTTCTTGTCTTTCTGATGCCTGATTCTGTTTTTTTTTTCTCTCTGTTTAAGGTGCAGCTCCATCCAGAGATGGGTGTGGTATTTGTGCTGAGACCCTCCTGTCCTGTGCACCAACTGCATTTCCTGTATATTTGTTTTGTGAATTGTTCTGTAATTTGTGTCAGTAGCATGGCCCAAGCAGAGGGTCACCCCTTTGAGTCTGGTCTACTTGAGGTTTCTTCCTCAGAGAGAGTGTTTCCTTACCACTGCTGCTTTGGGAGTTAGTAAGGTTAGACCTTACTTGTGTGAAGCGCTTTGAGGCAACTCTGTTGTGATTTGGTGCTATATAAATGAAAATAAATTGAAATTGAATTGAACTGAAAAAAACAATCAGGCATCAGAAAGGTAACAAATAAAGTATAATTTGTCAGCATTAAGCAACAAGAAAAACAGAAGAAATA
The DNA here is from genome assembly GCF_902500255.1 of Thalassophryne amazonica. Lineage (NCBI taxonomy): Eukaryota > Metazoa > Chordata > Actinopteri > Batrachoidiformes > Batrachoididae > Thalassophryne > Thalassophryne amazonica. The sequence continues at coordinate 77,453,272 of NC_047113.1, read as the reverse complement.
CTAAGGTGATCACCGGCCACAAGCCCTAAGCTTCACTAAAAGACCCAGACTTTAGATAAAGTTGAGGCTGCAGCCCGCTCTATTTAGTAATAAAATGAATTTAAAAGAGTAAAAAGGATAGTAACATACTGTGGACTTGAAAGTCTCTACAGAGTCTGACTGTTTTATTGATGCAGGGAGATCATTACACAGAACAGGGGCACAATAAGAGAAAGCTCTATGACCTGCAGACTTTTTATTCACCCTAGGAGCACAAAGTAGTCCTGCATCCTGAGAACACAGAGCCCGGGCCTGTATGTAGGGTTTAATTAGGTCAGCTAGGTAGGGAGGTGCCAGTCCGTGAACAATTTTATAGGTAGCAGAACCTTAAAATTTGATCTCACAGGGACAGGAAGCCAGTGAAGAGATGCCAAAATGAGTGTAATGTAATCAAACTTTCTGCTTCCTGTAAAGTCTGGCAGCAGCATTTTGAACCAATTGGAGACCCTTAATGCTGGACTGCGGTAAACCAGAAAATAAAACATTGCAGTAGTCCAATCTAGAAGAGACAAACGCATGAATCAGGGTCTCAGTATCAGCCATAGACAGGATGGGATGAACCTTTGCTATATTTCACAGGTGGAAGAAAGCAGTCCTCCTAATATCTCTAATGTGGAGGCCAAAGGACAACGTAGGCTCAAAAATGACCCCATGGTTCCTCAAAAATACCCGAAAATAAGACAGACTAGGTGAAGAACAACACCTGATAGTAAAACACAAAAGATCATATAAACAATGGAACAACAAATACCAAAAGATAAACTAAAACAACACAGACTGACTGAATAAAACAAGAACTAAACCATGACCAAAGTAAGAAAAGTAACAAAGAAAACAAAGTGACAAATCAAAACAGAACAGAGAATAACCATATGATGGAAATAAAATAACTAATGAATCATAACAAAAAGAACAAAGTGACAAGAAAAACATGACAGAATAAAGCATGATGAAAATAAATAATAAATCAAAGCTGAAAAGAACAACAGAAAGGAGGGGGTAAAGGGCTCCACGCCCTGTTCAGGTCGAAACCATGACAGATTGTGTTCCACACAGCTGGCATGGCTCAGCTCAACGTTGCCTGGGACACTCCTGACCGATCGGTCAGCTCCAGCTGGAATGCCCCTGTTGCCAGGAAGCCCAGCATTGGCAGCACCCATGTGGGCAGACACAACCCCTGGCTCCACGCCGTATTGCTCCTCTGTTTTGATGGACGGTACAACCACAACCTGTGAGGAGTTTCTTCAGTTTTTTATTGATAAGGTTTCATCAGTCAGACAGAACACTGATCAGAGCTGTAATGTTGAGTTGTCTGCTCCTCATGCACATTCTGCTGTGCTCGAACAGTTTGAGCCCATTTCTTTTGCATCTCTCGCTGATGTTGTAAAACATAAAATCTACAAGTTGTCCTTCAGATGTTGTTCCAGCTAAGGTGCTGAAGGAGGTTTTTAATACTGTTGGGGTGGGTCTCCTAACTTTTATCAATGCTTGTCTTAGATCAGGGTCTGTTCCAGCTGCTTTTAAACATGCTGTGGTTCGACCTCTTCTTAAAAAACCTCACCTGGACTCATCAGTTTTATCCAATTTTAGACCTGTGTCTCATCTGCCATTTCTATCTAAGGTTTTAGAAAAGGTTGTCTTTTTACAGTTACAATCATTTTTAGAAGACAATCTCATCCTTGAAAAATTCCAATCTGGGTTTAGATCGCGACACAGCACTGAGTCAGCACTTTTAAAAGGTCATAATGACATCACTTTGTCGGTGGATGCAGGGAATCCTGCTGTGCTGGTTCTGTTGGACCTCACAGCAGCCTTTGATACTGTGGATCACACAGTACTTGTTTCCTGGTTGGAACATTTTATTGGCATTCATGGTACTGCACTTAAATGGTTTAGATCATATTTGGCTGAAAGGAGCTTTTCTATCATGATTGGGGACCTTTCCTCATCAACTGCTCCTCTGTGCTGTGGAGTGCCGCAGGGATCTGTCCTTGGGCTGATTCTATTTTCTTTGTACATTCTGCCATTGGGGTCAATTATAACCCAGCACAACCTGTCCTTTCATTGTTATGCAGATGATCTGCAAATCTATCTGCCTGTGAGGACTAATGGGAGTGATGCTTTGTCATCATTATTTAATTGTATTCGTGATGTAAAGCAGTGGCTGTCCCAAAACTTCCTTTACCTGAATGATGGTAAAACAGATCATGGTGTTTGAGCGCACTGGCATACCAAATGTGGTAACACCAAATTTTGGTGCTTTGGCTAACTATGTAAAACCAGCTATCAAGAATTTGGGAGTGATATTTGACAGCTGTTTGAGGTTCGATCAACAGATAAATTCTGTTGTCAAAGCTAGTTTTTTCCAACTTTGCCTTTTGGCTAAAATAAAGCACTTTCTCAGTAGACGTGATCTTGAGACAGCCATTCATGCTTTCATCAGCTCCAGACTTGATTATTGTAATGCACTTTATTCGGGCATTAATCAGTCGTCTCTTGCACGTCTCCAGTTGGTGCAGAATGCTGCTGCTCGTCTTTTAACGCTTTTAGACGTGAGCATGTTACACCCATCCTGTACTCACTCCACTGGCTTCCAGTTCGTTTTAGAATTGATTTTAAAATTTTAATGTTTGTTTTTAAAGCTATTTATGGCCTTGCACCTCCCTACTTGTCTGAAATTTTAACTTTGCGCACCTACAGTAGGACATTAAGGGCATCTGGCCAGCTTTACTTAGATGTTCCAAGGTCAAGATATAAAAGCTGGGGTGATCATGCTTTCGCGGTAGCTGGCCCGAGACTGTGGAATGAGCTACCTCTTGAGTTACGTACTATTCCTGACCTAGCACTTTTTAAATCTAAGTTAAAGACTTATTTATTTAAACTGGCTTTTAACACTTAGTGGGGAGGTGACATGTTCTGTTATTTTTATGTTCTTTTTTATGTGTTGTTTTAAAATTTTATTTTATATGTGTTTTATTTTTGTAAATGTTAAGCACTTTGGACACCAGTCGGTGCTGTAAAGCGCTTTATAAATAAATGTTGATTGATTGATTGCACTCTGGGCCACCACAGTTCTGCGTACTGCTCAGTAATAGTGGCCTTGGTAATCGAAATAAGCTTATGAGCCAATTATCATAATTTGCAAGTAAATCCTCGTGTTCCCTGAATACACTCTCACGTCGGTTTGCACCATTTACAAGGTCCTCTAACAACACTAACGCAGCCACTGTTAGTGACATTTTACGCATCACTTTGCGTGTGCTTTTATATTCACCCATATAACTGCAAACACGTGGGTGTGTTAATTGTTCATCAGTGTGTCTCTGATGTGCCCAAAATTTCCTTTATATTTATATTGTCAATTGTGTGTGTAGCATGGCCTAAGCAGAGGGTTACCCTTTTTGTGTCTGGTCTGCTTGACATTTCCTCCTGAAATCATCAGAGGGAGTTTTTTTCTTACCACTGTCGGCTTCACCTCATTGAATGGTATGTTCCAGCTTTCAACTCATGAAAGATTCGTACCACTGAACTTATAAACATTTATTGAAAGAATGTAAAAACATTCATTATTTGTTTTATATAATGGCTAAAATAGATCCTTGTCAATTGATATTTTATTAATTTCTAAACAACAGAAAAGGGATTTACATTTTGGTGTTCCACTGCTGCTGAAGTCCAAATTATAGTGTGTAGTCTAGTGATGCTGTGCACTGACTTTTATAAAAAAAGAAAAAACTTTGTGTAGTTCCTCAGTCCAGCCAAAAATCACATCAGCGTTTCATGTGAACAGCTCTTCATGCATCCAGACAGCTTACAGCGGAGTGGATTGTGTGTGTGTGTTACAAAAATTAGCAGTGTCAGTTAGCTCAATCAAATCATTGTGTCGTTGTCCCGCGCGCTCACATGCAACCGTGTCAGTCAACTGTGTACGTCCTCAGTGCAGCAAAAAAAAAAAAAAAAAAAATCACATAGGAAATGAGTCCATTCTTTGTTCCTGCTAACAGCCTCCAGACAGCACAGTGGATTTGTGTGTGTTTGTGTGTGTGTGTGTGTGTGTGTCTTACAAGAATTAGCAGGCGTCAGCACAATCAAATTATGTCTCAGGAGAATCGCTGTCCCTCGCGTGCGTGCACACATGCAACCTTGGCGGCGCTTGTGCGTGTGTGTACTACCAAAAAAAGACTGTACGTCCTCAGTGCAGCGAAAAAAAAAAACATCAGAAATTAGTCCAGCTTTTCATTCCAACTTCCTCCCAACAGCCTCCAGACAGCACAGTGGATTTGTTTTCTGTGTGCGTCTGCTCACGGGCATGTGTGAGCGCGTGCACAAGGCCGTGTGCGCGTACAGGGGCGTAGCACCAAATTCTGGGTCCTAGGTACTAGCCATATTGAAGACCCCCCCACACACACACACACACACACACACAGTTATGTTCTTTTTCATTAACGCAAACACCAAATTTCTAATTTGTAGTCAAACCAGGTCTAAATCATGTATACCTTAGATCACACCTGGGAGTCAGAACCCTTTTTAAAGTTGGGGGCGCAATATTGAGTTGAGGGGTCTGGGGGACCATATTGCACCATTTTTTACAAAAATGGTGCAATTTGGTGCGTACCCGTCTGGTAAAATGCACAGGAATGCACCAAAATTGGTCCCCCAGGCACCCCAACTCAATATAGCTATCTTTCAAGCTCACCTCTCTTTTCAAAGAATTTGGTTAGCAACTGCTTTCCCTCATTTAGTTTTCTTTCCCTGTCCTTTTTTCCCCTTCTTTTTTGAAATCTGAACTTTGATTTTTTTTTAGGAAAGACATATTTTATTTCAGCCTAAACACTAGGGCTGCAACTAACGATTATTTTAGTAATCAATTCATCGGTCGATTATTTTTTTCGATTAATTGTTTTGTTTTTTGTTTTTTTTTACTTATATGTGAGTTTTGCCATTATTTCTTTAAGTGAGTTATTATTAAAAGGCCATTATCATGCAACATCAACGTTTGAGCTTGTAACAAAGTTATGTTATATTCTCGTCAAAAACATACCTGTTTTGTTTTATTTTGCACATATACATCACCAACACACCACAAAGAGATATCTATCAGGTTTCATCTGATTATGAGCATTTTTAGGTGCCTACAGCAACTATCTCAACCACTGACAACATATTACAGCAAGAGTCCATGAAACTATTTTAAAGGCCTGACTAAAGTGTAATATGTGATCTTTAATAACATATTTTCATGAAAAAAGACACAAACGTGCAGATAACTGCATTTTATTTTTTTCTTGTGTAAAAACAGCTTAGATGTGGTTTGACCAAAACAAATGGTCATTAAACTTAAATAAAACAGGGGTAAAGTGGAGGTTTAAGAGTCACTAGGTGTTCACAGGAAAGTTATTTATTTCTATATTTATTTATTTATGTTCATTGTTAGTTGGATTTATCTTTTCTGTTGTGTTTAATCAGGTTCTTTTGTTTCTTTCTCTAAAATTGTATTGTAGCATTACTGGTTATTATTATTACTATTATTGTTGTTGCTATTGTTAGAATAGAATGGAATGCTTTTTATTGTCATTATACACAAGGTACAACAGAATTAAAAGATAAAATTACTAATGTATAAATAAAAAATAAATTAAAAATATTACAATTTGTAATACATTTGACTCTTTTACGACAACAAACGGTGAGCCATGAATTATACAGAAAACAAATGTGCTGACAGCTGCAACAGCTTAATGCTAATTTTAACATTGAAAACGCCATAGACATGCTAACGCGTTAGCATTGGTCCCATTTTCAAGTTATAAAATACATCTATCAACTGTTTCAGAACACCCTAAAAGGTCAGATTAACAAAAAAAGGTAAATATTACTCACAGACATATGCTCTTTAGGGTTTAGTGGGGAAAAATTAGGATAAAGCGAATGTCATGCTTCTGTCCTATTTGGGTTCCTGTTTTCGTTCTTCTTCGTTCTCTGGTACTTTTGCACCGCGGACTGTCTTCCTCTTGCCGAACCCCTGCCTGTAATAAAGACCACCCTTTTTACTCATATGCTGTTTGAGAGTCTGCATTTGTGTCCAGCCTCTGTCTGTGCCTCGCCTCCGCTCAGCCCTGACAGCGAAATAAAACAATGGATCAACAAAGCAACAGATCGAAGCACTGCTTTGATCTGTGAATCACTGCTTCGATTGGTTCAAGGTTCAAAGCAAAGCCGCGCTGCAGAAACGGTTGATTTATATGGAAAAAACGAAACATTTGCGGTAAAACAAAGTTATTTAACAACTAATCGATGACTAAATTAGTTGACAACTATTTTAATAATCTGTTAAATCGATTAGTTGTTTCAGCACTACTAAACACCTCCTCTTTCTGTCAGATCCCGTGTGGGACGTATGTGTGTGTGGGGGGGCAGAGTGCCGCTTGTGTGCCTGGACTAAACCATTGTACAACTGTGCAGGGGTGGGAAGGGCCCTCAGAGATCTTTCAATATTATTGTTAGAGCAGAATTATGTTTTACAACATTTATACAATCATTCAAATTATATTCTTTTACAACATGAATTGTATGGATATTAATAACATGCAACACAAAAATGTATTTAATGCCAGTTCTTTGTGGGCTCCCCATGCTCTGGGCCCTGGGTACATAGTACCGTTTACCCCCCCAGTCCGATGCCCCTGCAAATGGAACCAAATTTGCACTCTAAATGGAACCAAGCTGCACTCTAAATGCAATGCAACACAAATGGGATGAATTAATCCATGTCATGTGACATACAAAGCACCAATCAGTTGACAAGGATCCACTCAGCCATTATATAAATTGAAATATTGAATTGCGCATATCACTCTGATGACTTCTTGTTTTCACACTATTAACGGTTCTCCGCATCATCTTTACGTGTCGGCAGAGAAACAGTAACTGTAGAAACGTGCGTACGCCAGCCAGGATTTTGGCGTGACGTACCGCACATTTCCATGGTCATTTCACTTTTTTCACACATCTGAACATTGGCATGGAGATGGACGCACGCCACATTTCTATGCGCCTGCAGCCTTTGGACATGAGGTCCCTGTTCATCATGGACGGGCTCCCAGACACAGATTGGTTTTCCAAGAAATGAGTAAAGATTGATAACGTTAGGACGGGGCTCACCCTTGGGCTTCATAAGCAAGCTGACAAACACTCTTCTTTATTGATCTTCTTCCTCTCAGGTACTTTTTCCGCAGTGGGAACATCGAGCATCCAGGAGACAGACTCTTCAACACGTCGGTGGAGGTTTTGCCGTTTGATGTGAGTCTTGAGCTCTTTCATGGTAAACAGTCAAATGGGTCAGTGATCAGTTATTCAGAGCCATCAGCATGATTGCATGTTGCCTGTTTGCTGATAATTCTTAGTAACTCATAAAACTGGAGCTAAAATAACTCCACCTCTTCAGTGTAGTTCAGTGTTTTTGGTGTGCTCTGGGATTTTGCTCTTCATGCCAAAGACTGCCGACCTCATGGCCCTGTCACACCTTGACGATTTAGCCAGCATATGCCGACGGTATTAAAAAACGCTGGTATAACTCTTATGGGTACGTTTTTTATAAGTTAAGAGCATGTTGAAGCACGTTGAAACATGCTGAAGCTCACTGATGTACATCTGAATATGCTGAGCTCCTTGAAAAATTTAGGGCATTGCTGAAAATTTTCATCGAGTGCCAGCGTATGACTCACACATCTGCCACATGAGTTGTAGATAAGTTATGTGATTGTTGGCGCACATTTCTTTTTTGTCAAATATGTTTATTAAACTTTTTCATATAAGAGACAAAACAACACTTATATAAGGGTTTTCACAAAAATAAAAAGTTGCACTGCATCATTTCACTTTTTAGAGCTGAAAAAAGAATAAAAGGAGTGGTGGAATTCAAACTAAAAATTTAAGATGTGGCATTATATTGTGAGAAATAATCAATAAAAGTTTTCCAAATTTTGTCAAAACTGTCAATTTTATTCTGTAAATTATACCGAATCTTCTCCATATGCAAAATATTAATGATTTCAGTTAGCCACATCTTAAACAGAGGAACTGTATCTGTTTTCCATAGTGTTAAAATAACCTTTGTTGCAGTTATCATCCCGTAAGTGACAGTATGCCGTTCAGAGGAGCTCATGCATAAAAGAGAAGGGGAGTTTCCAAATAGAGCAATTTTTGGGTCTGGACTTAATGAACATTTATAAATTGTTGAGTACCAATTAAAAATATCATACCAGAATGTTTTAAGTTTGGGACAAGTCCAGAATAAGTGGGTCAGTGTGCCTTCTGCAAATTTACAACGGTCACACATAGGTGACGTAGTAGGAAAAATTTTGTGCAATTTTGTTTTTGAATAATGAAGTCTGTGCAGTACTTTAAACTGAATTAATTGATGTCTAGCGTTTACTGAGCAGGATTGAACCTTAGCAAGACACTCCTCCCAGACTTCATTCTCCATCTGCAAGCTGAGCTCCTCTTCCCATGCATTCTTTATAGAAATGGTATTGTAATCCAGCTGCTCAGTAAATAAATTTACAAAACCAGTAACCAGTTTCCTTGAGTCTGGAGGACTCAGGAGGGAATTATAAACTGGATTTTCCTCTGGGAGCGACTCAAATGATGGAATATTTTGCCGAACAAAGTTCCTGATTTGCAAATACCGGAAAAAGGAGAAGGTGGGAGAGAATATTTGTCTTTTAACTGATTGTAAGATGCAAAGTGTTATGTGCAGACGCGAGTTGAGGAGCGGACCAGCGTCTGACTGAACCCAGCGCTAAAATAACCAGAGAGCTGTTCCAAAAACAAAACAAATTTATTTCCCTTCTGTGCAATAATTTGTGTACAACATAAATGTGCGGTTGTCTGGTGAGGTGAAGGACGGCACGCTCTCCAGCGCCCAAATGGATCGAAGCCCGACGCTTCTGGACCCAGACTCACCGCCGAACACCCCCCAGGTGGATACGACAAACTGACTCTGTGAAGGATGGAAAAGGTGAGGTAAGTCAACAGCTACAACAAATATCCTTCAGAGGCACACACTATCAGCAACACATTCAGGTCTGAATTTAAGCTTTATGTAAATGAGCAGCTTCTCACAACAGGTGGAGGATCATCATTCCGTACGCCACAGCAGTGAGAAGCAAGCTGCACAATTCTCATCAATGTTCAAATATACTGCGTAACAAAATACCAAATTACTGTTAACACTTATTCAGACAGTCATCACCTCTGATGTGTGCTGACAGCATGTGTCCCTCACCCGTCCTCCTTCACAGGCACGATGTGTCAAACCCAGGTGTGGTCCTCAGCGTCTCACAAACGAACGTCACAAGGTCGAGTTCCCGGCAATTCTGCTCGAATCACTCATGGCTTAAATGCAGAATGCCATCTCATTATCTGCTTCAGCTGAAAGTCTTTAAGTTTGCACTTGAGCATCATCCACAGGTGCTGCAAGTAATTAGGCCTGCACGTGCACATCCTCCACAAGTGCAGCCAATAATGCTGATGAGGGTGAAGGACTCTTTTGCCAGCACCTTCTCCACAGACACAAAACAGTTTGCATACCACCTGGAGAGCAAAGAAAAGAAAACAACACCAAAATGTCCAGCCAAACCCCCCAACACACAACACAAAGTGTTTTTTCAATATACAAATCTTTGATAGTTGCGATTCCCTTTTGTTTCCACAAATTAAATACTGTATCTAGCGAAGACGGTGGAAAGGCATGGTCATGAGAAATTGGAGCATGAACAGAAGTCATTGGTAATGCACAAACTTTCTTAATTTGAAAAAATATCCATCCATCCATCCATTTTCTTCCGCTTTATCCAGAGTCGGGTCACGGGGGCAGCAGCTCAAGCAAAGCCGCCCAGACCTCCCGATCCACACACACCTCCCCCAGCTCCTCAGGGGGAACCCCAAGGCGTTCCCAAGCCAGCAGAGAGATGTAGTCCCTCCAGCGTGTCCTGGGTCTTCCCCGGGGCCTCCTCCGAATGGGACGTGCTTGGAACACCTCTCCAGCGAGGCGTCCAGGGGGCATCCGGAAAAGATGCCCGAGCCACCTCAACTGACTCCTTTCGATGTGAAGGAGCAGCGGCTCGACTCCGAGCTCCTCCCGAGTGACCGAGCTCCTCACCCTATCTCTAAGGGAGCGCCCAGCCACCCTGTGGAGGAAACTCATCTCGGCCGCTTGTACTCGGATCTCGTTCTTTCGGTCATGAGCCAAATCTCATGAACATAGGTGAGGATCGGAACATAGATCGATCGGTAAATCGAGAGCTTTGCCCCCCTACTCAGCTCTCTCTTCACCATGACGGTCCGATACAGCGACCGCATCACTGCAGATGCTGCACCGATCCGTGTCCGGATCTCACGCTCCATCCGTCCCTCACTCGTGAACAAGACCCCGAGATACTTCAACTCCTCCACTTGAGGCAAGGACACTCCATTGACCTGAAGAGGGCAAAGCACCTTTTTCCGGTCGAGAACCATGGCCTCGGATTTGTAGGTGCTGATTTTCATCCCGGACGCTTCACACTCGGCTGCAAACCGCCCCAGTGCACGCTGAAGGTCCTGATTTGACGAAGCCAACAGAACCACATCGTCCGCAAACAGCAGAGATGAGATTCTGTGGTTCCCAAACCAGACCCCCTCTACACCCTGGCTGCGCCTAGAAATTCTGTCCATAAAAATAATGAACAGAACCGGTGACAAAGGGCAGCCCTGGCGGAGGCCAACGTGCACTGGAAACAGGTTTGACTTACTATCGGCAATGCGAACCTGACAGGACTGAGCGGAGGCGAGGCACAGACAGAGGCTGGACACAAATGCAGGCTCACAACAGGACATATGAGTAAAAGAATGGTTTAATTCAGGCCTGGGTTCAGTAACAGGAAGGCAGTCCGCGGAGCAAAAGTACCAGGCAGGCCGTGGTCAAAAACAAGCAGGGTCAGTACACGAGCAAACAGAGTTGTCAGGGCTGAGGCAAAAAGCAGGATCCGGTACACAGAGCTGAGTCAAAAACACAGCTTGGCAAAACAGGACTGAAACAAAGTGCTGGTGAGTGAATGAATCAACAAACGAGCAGGGAGGAAGTGAACTGAAGCAGTTTAAATAAGAACAGGTGGTAACAGGATAATGAGGTGCACGTGGTGGAGGACGGGCTTGGAAAGGGGGCGTGGTCAGGTGAAAACCACACGGCAAAAGAGATGCTGAAAGGCGGTGACAAATGGGCAAGGAAATGACAGACAAATGGGGCGTGGCCAACAGTGATGAGAAAGTGCAGGTGCAGAAAGAGAGTGCTGTGATCAGAAGAAGACTGTTATAACAATGAAGCTGGGTGTGAACACGTGAGACTGAGATGAGTGCAGACACAGAGCAGACGAGTACAGGATGAGACAGACAGGTGCAAGTGAGCAGTGAAGAGATTACAGACAAGACAACTAAAGATCATACAAAGAAAAACATGAACACGAATCTAAACTTGAACAGGACTTAAAAGCAAACCAGAAGACGATAAACAGAATAATAGGAAATTAAACACTGACAAAACTAAGCCAGTACGGAGAACAGCAAAAAATAGGCAAACAATAACTAAATGATAAACCATAAAAACACAGACTGATAGAACAAAACTAGAACGGAACTGGAACATGGCTGAAGGATAAAAGAAACAAACAAAGAAAGTGCCAAAGCAAAAACAGAACATAAAATAAACACATGATGAAAATAGCAATAAAGCAAGGCTGGGGCAGAAGAAGCAGAACCAAATAAAGAGGGAAAATAAGGACTGAAGCCTGGAACTGGGTGGGGCATGACAGAACCAAGCTCCTGCTGCAGTCGTACAGGGACCGGATAGCCCTTAGCAAAGGACCCCGTACTCCCGGAGCACCCCCCACAGGGTGCCCCGAGGGACACGGTCAAACGCCTTCTCCAGATCCACAAAACACATGTGGACTGGTTGGACGAACTCCCATGAACCCTCGAGCACCCGATGGAGCTTGTAGAGCTGGTCCAGTGTGCCGCGACCAGGACGAAAACCACACTGCTCCTCCTGAATCCGAGGTTCGACCATCGGTTGAATTCTCCTCTCCAGTACTCTGGAATAGACCTTACCAGGGAGGCTGAGGAGTGTGATCCCCCTATAGTTGGAACACACCCTCTGGTCCCCCTTCTTAAACAGAGGGACCACCACCCCGGTCTGCCAATCCAGAAGCACTGTCCCCAATCGCCACGTGATGTTGCAGAGGCGTGTCAGCCAAGACAGTCCCACAACATCCAAAGACGTAAGGTACTCAGGATGGATTTCATCCACCCCAGGAGCCTTGCCACCGAGGAGCTTTCTAACCACCTCGGTGACTTCAGCCCGGGTAATGGATGAGTCCACCTCTCAGTCTCCAGTCTCTGCTTCCTCTTCGGAAGACGTGACGATGGGATTGAGGAGATCCTCGAAGTATTCCTTCCACCGCCCGACAACATCCCCAGTCAGGGTCAACAGCTCCCCACCCACACCGTAAACAGTGCTGGTGGAGAGCTGCTTCCGCCTCCTGAGGCGCTGGATGGTTTGCCAGAATCTCTTCGAGGCCGACCGATAGTCCTCCTCCATGGCCTCCCTGAACTCCTCCCAGACCCGAGTTTTTGCCTCTGCGACCACACAGCTGCGGCATGCATGGCCTGTCGGTACCTGTCAGCTGCCTCCGCGGTCCCACCTACCAACAAAGATAAGTAGGACTCCTTCTTCAGCTTGATGGCATCCCTTACTTCCGGCGTCCACCACTGGGTTCGGGGATTGCCGCCGCGACAGGCACCAGAGACCTTGTGACCACAGCTACGAGCGGCCACATCAACAATGGAGGTGGAGAACATGGTCCACTCCGACTCCATGTCTCCAACCTCTCCCGGGATCTGGGAGAAGCTCTCCCGGAGGTGGGAGTTGAAGACCTTGCTGACAGAGGGTTCCGCCAGTCGTTCCCAGCAGATCCTCACGATACGTTTGGGCCTGCCAGGTCTGACCGGCTTCCTCCACTCCCAGCGGATCCAACTCACCACAAGGTGGTGATCGGTCGACAGCTCTGCCCCTCTCTTCACTTGAGTATCCGAGACACGTGGCCGAAGGTCAGATGATATGACTACAAGTCGATCATCGTCATCTGGCTTAGGGTGTCCTGGTGCCACGTGCACTTATGGACACTCTTGTGCTCGAACATGGTGTTTGTGATGGACAAACTGTGACTAGCACAGAAGTCCAACAACTGAACACCACTCGGGTTCAGATCGGGGAGGCCGTGCTTCCTGATCACCCCCCTCCAGGTCTCACTGTCACCGCCCACGTGGGCGTTGAAATCCCCCAGGAGAACAATGGAGTCCCCAGTTGGAGCGCTATCTAGTACCCCTCCCAGGGACTCCAGGAAGGTCGGGTACTCTGCACTGCCGCTCGGCCCATAGGCTGAGACAACGGTGAGAGACCTGTCCCCGACCCGAAGGCGTAGGGACGCGACCCTCTCGTTCACTGGAGTAAACTCCAACACATGGCGACTGAGCTGGGAAGCAATAAGCAGTGCGACCCCAGCTCTCCGCCTCTCCCCGAATATTTGAATATTTGAAAAAATATTTTTATACAATTAGAAACAATAAAATTATCTATTTTAGAATTTTGAATTGGAGATGAAAAGAGAAGAGCTGAGAGACTACTACAGTGAACACCACTATTTTCAATTGCTACCCATGGGGGTATATTTGATGATAAATCTTTGTGAGCCTTCTGCCAATACATCAATGCCCTGCAATTTGCAGTCCAATAATAATGTTGGAAATTAGGTAAACCAAGTCCTCCCCCTCCTCTGGGTTTACATAAATGTTTTTTTGATATTCTATGATTTTTAAAACCCCAGACAAAAGGAAGGACAATTGAATCCACTTTTTAAAAAACAGTGTACTCAAATAAATTGGTAAATTCTGAAACAGATACAGGAATTTAGGAAGAGCAACCATCTTGATAGCATTAATCCGACCCACCATAGATATGGGAAGAGTCCTCCATTTCTCAATATCTTGTTTTAATTTATCTACTTTGTCAAGGAAATTCAGTTTCAAAATCAATTTGGGATTTTTAGGCAATATTACACCAAGATACTTTAATTTGTCAGTAGTTTTAAAAGGAAGGGACTGTAAAAAGTCTGCGTTGAGTGTTGCACCTAGCACCATAAATTCACTTTTTTGCCAGTTGATAGCATAGCCAGAAATTTCACCAAATAATTTCACCAACTCAAGCAAAGTAGGAAGAGATTGTTCTGGTTGAGATAAAAAACAAAACAACATCATCAGCATAAAGTGAAATTGAGTGAGGCATGTTCCCCAGATGGACAGGGCGAATAGATGGGCTGTTCCTGATTGCAATGGCAAGAGGTTCGATTGCAATAGTGAAAAGCAGGGGGCTTAAAGGACACCCCTGACATGTCCCACAGTGCAGAAGAAAAGGCTCTGATCGTTCTTGGTTAGTGAGAATACAGGAGGAAGGACATGCATACAGTAAAGTGATCCATGATATAAATCGACTACCTAGACCAAACCTATCCAATACAGCTAAAATGTATGCCCACTCCACTTGGTCAAAAGCCGTTTCGGCATCAAGGCTAAGTATGACCACCTTTTCATTTCCCCAATGTCTGTGGTACATGATATTCATCAATCTTCTTACATTAAAAAATGAAAATCTATGAGGTATAAATCCTGTTTGATCAGGGTGTACAATTGAACAAATATGTTTATTTAGTCTGTTTGCTAGAATTTTTGTGAAGATTTTCATATCCATATTCAACAGAGCAATGGGACGATATGAAGAAGGCTCCGTCTCATCTTTCCCATCTTTTAATAACTGTTGTGTGTTGGGGGGTTTGGCTGGACTTTTGGGTGTTCTTTTCTTTTCTTTGCTCTCCAGGTGGTATGCAAACTGATTTATTGTCTGTGGAGAAGGTGCTGGCAGAAGAGTCCTTCACTCTCATCAATGTGATATGCAGCACCTGTGGATGATGCTCACGTGCAACCTTAAAGACTTTCAGCTGAAGCAGATAATGAGATGGCGTTCTGCATTTAAGCCATGTGTGATTAAAGCAGAATTGCCGGGAACTCGACCTTGTGATGTTCGTTTGTGAGACGCTGAGGACCGCGCCTGGGTTTGACACATCGTGCCTGTGAAGGAGGACGGGTGAGGGACATATGCTGTCAGCACACATCAGAGGTGATTTGATTGTCTGAATAATTGTTAACAGTAATTTGGTATTTTGTTATGCAGTATATGTGAATATTGATGAGAATTGTGCAGCTCGCTTCTCACGGCCGTGGCGTGCGGACTGATGATCCTCCACCTGTTGTGAGAAGCTGCTCATTTCCATAAAGTTTAAATTCAGACCTGAATGTGTTGCTGATAGTGTGTGCCTTTGAAGGATATTAGTTGTAGCTGCTGACTTACCTCACCTTTTCTATCCTTCGCAGAGTCGGTTTGTCGTGTCCACCTGGGGGGTGTTTGGCGGTGAACGTGGGTCCAGAGGCGCTGGGCTTCGATCCTTTTGGGCGCTGGAGAACGTGCCGTCCTTCACTCCGCTAGACAGACGCATTTTACGTTTGTACACTTTGTATTGCACAGAAGGGGGAAAATAAATTGTTTTGTTATTGGAACCGCTTTCTGGTTGTTTTGGCGCTGGGTTCCGTCAGACGCAGGTCCGCTCCTCAACCCGCGTCGACACATAACAATAACATTGAAATATTGGCTTCATAGAGTGTGTTCGGAAATCCTGAGACTTGGGAAGAGTGAGTAAACATCCTGCGTAAAACAGGGGAAATTTTGTCCGTTCAAACTTATCAAGCCAATCAAAGATATTACCTTTAGCTTTTGACTCATAAAGCTCTGTATAGTATTCTCTGAAACGCCTGTTGATAGCTTTAGGGTCAATTAAAATTTTGCCAGATTTTGATCGTATTTTGTGTATTGCTCTACTGGCTTGCAAACCTCGCAGCTGGTGTGATAACAATTTATGAGGTTTCTCCCCTAGTTCAAAATATTTTTGTCTAATTCTTAATAATTGATTACTCACTTTGGCGGACAAAATTGAATTATACTCATATTTCAATTTAAGGATGGCCTAGAAAGACAAGAGGTTAATTTATGAGCTTGTTCCAATGTAGTTAATTTTACCTCTATTTCCTCAAGGCGCTGTCTACGTTCTTTATTCAAAGAGGATTCAAAAGAAATAATATGTCCTCGTAGAACAACTTTAAATGTCTCCCACAAAATTGAATCGGTTACATCCGATTTATCATTATTCTCAAAAAACTCTGTGATTTTAGTGTTTATGGATGGGCAAAATGACAGTTCATTCAGTAATAGAGGGTTGAATCTCCAACTATATGAAGGCCTCATCTACACACAAGTTAAGTTCTAGAGATGTTGGGAAATGGTCAGAAATCAAAATATTGTGATATTTTGAGGATATTACATTAGAAATCAATTTTGAATCAAGTAAAAAATAATCTATCCTAGAATAGGACTTGTGTACTTTATAAAAAAAAAGAATAATCCCTGGCCGTGGGATTACATAACCTCCAAATATCAACCAAATTCATACCATTCATTAAATTTTTTTAAACCACAGAGGAAGAGGACACCTGAGATGTCTGGACAGATTTATCGAGATGCAAATCAGGGGGACAGTTAAAATCTCCAGCCATAATTATATTTGAGTTAGAAAAATCAGACATCAAATTGAAAATTTTGCGAAAAAAGGAAGGATCATCAAAATTTGGGGCGTAAATGTTTATAAGTGTTAGATGACGAGATTGAATATAACCCGTGACCGAAAGAAATCGACCATTTGGATCACGTATAGTAGAGACATGTCTGAAAGGGATGTTTTTTCCAATCAATATAGCCACACCTCTAGCTTTACTAGAAAATGCAGATTGGAAAATTTGATTTGCCCAACTACATTTGAATAGTTGTTCCTTAGATGGCCTAATATGGGTCTCTTGAAGGAAGATAATATTTGCAGAAAGTGATTTTAAATGAGAGAACACCTTAGCCTGTTTCAACACATGTCCCAGTCCACGCACGTTCCAACTCACAAATTTTACGCCACTACTCTTAACTGATGCATTAGAAAGCATTACAAAAATTGACAAATGCAAATGCAGTGCTTAACAATGTTGCCCTTATACGACATAAAACTATTGAACATGTAAATAAAGGAACAAACAAGATCACCCCCCTTCCACCATCCCACTTTCCCAAACAAAGTGAGAACTTGTCCCGCACATACTCACGTAGGGCTGCTTGGACCATAGGGAAAAAGAATAAAAAATACATACTTCTAAAACGAAGAAGAGCCTGTTGGAAACTCTCGAACTTAAAATATGAGCGTCCAGATGTGGTCAAAAGTCATCCAGTCCTGGGCAAACTACTCCACAGATTCCACACGGCTCAGTCATCCTGTAGGGTCCCCACATAGGTCTCCGCTTCACGTGGGGTGGAAAACACCTTGATTGCAGATCCGTGAGAGACTCTGAGCCGGGCAGGATAGATGAAGCCGCATCGCGCACCACCAGCTTGTAGATGTTTACGCACCTCTGAAAAAGCCTGGCGCTGCTTCATCACCTCTGCTGGGTAGTCTGGGAAGATGTAGATAGGTTTTCCATTGAAGTGCAGACGGAATTTCTGGCGTGCAAGTTGTAAAATCTTCTCCTTAACTGGGTAGTGGTGGATGTGCGCTATAGTTACGCGCGGGCGGCCGTCAGCCTCTGGAGCCCGGGCGCCCAAGCGGTGTGCTCCATCTACTTTCAGCGGCTTGTTAAAATGCTCAGCTCCCAATAGCTCAGGGAGAAACGTTGTCAGAAACTGCTCCATATGCCCCTTTTCCATATTCTCAGGCAGGCCCACGATTTTGATGTTGGAGCGTCTGGAACGAGCCTCGAGGTCCACAACCTTCAGGCGAAGCAAGTCATTTTCAGAACGAATAGACACGAGAACCTTTTCGACAAGTGCTAGGCGATGATCATGGTCAGAGCTAGCCTTTTCAACCTCCTGTGTGCGCATAAGCAGGTCTGCAATTGTTGCTTTAGTGGCGTCAATTGACTCTTCGAGTGCATTAAATCTCTCATTCATTGAAGTCTTCAGGTCTCGGATTGCAGAAAGGACCACGGATTCCTCATTAGCATCAGAAGTTGGCTGCTCGGACTCAGCTAGCATTAGCCCCGAGTTTTCGGCTAGCATGACTGTCTCCTCGCTGTTATTTTCCTATTTATCTGGCTTCTTACCCTTTGGTTTAGTCATGTTAAGGTCTTTAGGAGCTGGCTTAAATAAAATAGCCCAGGAAATATGTCAAAAAAGTCTGGAATTTATCAAATAAAGCGAAAGTTTGGAGAGCTCAACTAAAACATGTCTACTCCATACGGTGCTCACTTGCGCCCCCCCCATTGGCGCACATTTCTTGTAATTTTCTCATAAGTCTAAATACATCCATTAATGCTGGCCACTGATGCTGGTCCTCATGCAGACAGACTGTTTCATTCACACAGAGTAAATATAAACTGTTTGTTTCAGTCCGATTGATCATCGCAGTCTGACGGACACGTATCCACATAAAGCTCCTGATTTTGGAAAATGACGCCTGAACATACTTTAGTTCCTTGTCTTGGCTGGGAACGTAGCGTTTTAAAATTAGTCCCTCTATGGTTACTCTGCTGCAGGTGCGTTTCTCAGGAGATGCCGGTGTCGCGCTTTGATCACACAGAAGCACTGCAGGAAAGCGCCAGTCGACCGTGTTCAGGTGTGATCAAATAAAGCACTGTAACTCTTTAAGCTTTTAAAGTGCCTTTAAAATTTTAAATCATCACAGCATTTCATTATTCAGGTCTCCCATCCAAGTACTAACCAGGTCACGCACTACTTATTTTCTGAGATCTGACGGGATCAGACTGACACAGAGCAGAATGTCCACTCATCAGCATTGTGTACACAGTGAAAATGGTCCCAAAAAATAAAAAATAAAAATAAAAAATAAAATAATGTTAAATTACTCTGTTTCTAACAAGCACCACACCATGCAGTACTGACCAGAACCACTGGTTGGAGACGGGGCTGTTGGCATACTATGGTTAATCGTCAAGGTGTGACAGCTGCATTCATTTATTAGACGTGTGACAGCGTGCGCCAGTTTTTAATACGGTTGGCATACGCAGGCTAAATTGTCAAGGTGTGACGGGGCCTTAAGACCAGATGCACCAGGATGAAATTGTGAAGAGGTTAGGATGTTGTCTCAGTGATTGCTAATCCTGGACTATATGAATGCTGAGTGGTGGGTTTGGGCTGGCTCTGTTATATGGCTGGGGGGGCCTGGCTGCCGGTTTGTTTCTGTTTTTTGGTTTTCCTCCCAGGTGGCGTGCGTTTGGGACTGAGTGGCTGTGTTGCTGAGGCTGTCAGGACCTCACCCTGATCACCTGCGACTCGTCAGGACTCACAGCTGTGGTGCATCTGGATGGATTGGAACATGTTGGCATTTAAGACTGGAGTGCACAGTGTGTATTTGCCAGAGACTCGACCTTGTGACCAGACGGGTGAGATCGTCGTCTCGGGAGCCATCTCATCAACAGCGGATGCTGAGAACGTCCAGGTTTGATGCACAGTCTGTGAAAGAGGAGGGGGTGAGGTCTCACGCTCGTCAGCACACTTCCTGAGGTACGTTAGATTTTGTGACTAACATTTATACAGTCAGTAAATGTGGTGTCCCTCACACCTTATTATATTGAGCTGTACGTTAGTCATGTATCAGCTTTCACTGCAGTGGAGTTTTGGGAGCTGATTGTTCCATGCCTGCAGGTTGGGAAGCTGATCAGTAATCAAGCCAGGAAGTGTTTGCTGTTTGTACACCTTTAAGTGTTCTGTGTGTAGAGTGTGGACTCACATAATGGTTCCTTCTTTCACAGACTCAGTTGTTGCGGCCACCTGGGGGGTGTCGGCGGGGTCCTTGGGTCCGAAACAGCTTCTGGCTCCGGACCGTTAGCGCTGCTGGGAGCGCACCACGCCAGGCCGCACCTTTTTGTTATTATATTATCACTGTTATGTATTAAATTCAGTTAGCCTTTGTACCGTGCTCTGCTTATTTCATACTGGGTCCTTCAAACGCTGGTCGGTTCTCCGAGCTGCGTCCGACACATAACAGGCTCTGCTCAAACCACTTAGACTAGGGTCCTGCAGGGTGTCACTGGGTGCAGCAGGTTGCCCTTTGTGTCCAGCAGGTTGCCCTTTGGGTGCAGCAGGTTGCTCTTTGCGTGCAGCAGATTGCTCTTTGTGTTCAGCAGGTTGCCCTTTGTGTTCTGCAGGTTGCTCTTTGCGTGCAGCAGGTTGCTCTTTGTGTTCTGCAGGTTGCTCTTTGCGTGCAGCAGGTTGCTCTTTGTGTTCAGCTGGTTGCTCTTTGTGTCCAACAGGTTGCCCTTTGCGTGCAGCTGGTTGCTCTTTGTGTTGAGCAGGTTGCTCTTTGTGTCCAGCAGGTTGCCCTTTGCGTGCAGCTGGTTGCTCTTTGTGTCCAGCTGGTCTTTGTGTCCAGCAGGTTGCCCTTTGCGTGCAGCAGATTGCTCTTTGTGTTCAGCAGGTTGCCCTTTGTGTTCTGCAGGTTGCTCTTTGTGTTCAGTAGGTTGCCCTTTGTGTTCTGCAGGTTGCTCTTTGCATGCAGCAGGTTGCTCTTTGTGTTCTGCAGGTTGCTCTTTGCGTGCAGCAGGTTGCTCTTTGTGTTCAGCAGGTTGCTCTTTGTGTTGAGCAGGTTGCTCTTTGTGTCCAGCAGGTTGCCCTTTGCGTGCAGCTGGTTGCTCTTTGTGTCCAGCTGGTCTTTGTGTCCAGCTGGTCTTTGTGTCCAGCAGGTTGCCCTTTGCGTGCAGCAGATTGCTCTTTGTGTTCAGCAGGTTGCCCTTTGTGTCCAGCAGGTTGCCCTTTGTGTCCAGCAGATTGCTCTTTGTGTTCAGCAGGTTGCCCTTTTCGTGCAGCAGATTGCTCTTTGTGTTCAGCAGGTTGCCCTTTGTGTTCTGCAGGTTGCCCTTTGCGTGCAGCAGAATGCTCTTTGTGTTCAGCTGGTTGCTCTTTGTGTCCAACAGGTTGCCCTTTGCGTGCAGCTGGTTGCTCTTTGTGTCGAGCAGGTTGCTCTTTGTGTCCAGCAGGTTGCCCTTTGTATCCAACAGGTTGCCTGTTGTCTTTCTGTCTCTCTCTCACCATGTCTGTCTGTGTCTCATCTGTCTCTGTCTCTCCATCTGTCTGTGTCTCTCTGTCTGTCTCTCCGTCTGTCTGTGTCTGTCTCTCCATCTGTCTGTGTGTCTCGGTCTGTCTCTCTTTCTCTCACCGTGTCTGTATGTCTGGCTGTCTCTCCATCTGTCTGTGTCTCTGTCTGTTATTCTGTCTGTCTGTGTGTGTCTCTCTCTCTCTGTCTTTCTGTCACTGTGTCTGTCTGTCTGCCTCTGTCTCTCTCTCCGTCTGTCTGTGTGTCTCTGTCTCTTTGTCTGTCTGTCTTTCCATCTGTCTGTCTGTGTCTCTGTCTCTCCATCTGTCTGTGTGCTGTCTGTCTCTGTTTCTCCATCTGTCTGTGTGTCTGTCTCTCTCTATCTTTGTCTCTCCGGCTGTCTCTCCATCTGTCTGTGTCTGTCTCTCTGTGTCTCTGTCTCTCTGTCTGTCTCCCCGTCTGTCTGTCTCTCTCTGTTTCTCCGTCTGTCTGTCTGTGTGTCTGTTTCTCTCTTTCTCTCACCGTGTCTGTCTGTCTGTCTCTCCGTCTGCCTGTGTGTCTCTGTCTCCCAGAGCTTTCATGCAGACAAAGAGATGTTGACAGAATGGACAGAGAAATTGCCCAAATATCACCGGACAGAAGATGGATTCATCAGAATCGGTGAGTGATCACCGAGATGTTCCTGCATGTGCTGATCGGCTCAATTCAATTTGTTTATTTTCATTTATATAGCGCCAAATCACAACAAAGTTGCCTCAAGGCGCTTCACACAAATAAGGTCTAACCTTACTAACCCTCAGAGCAGCAGTGTTGTGAAGGTGTAGGAACACGGACCCACAACAGGGGGCGTTAAATGAATGGGCAATGGATAAGCCAAACAGTAACAATTTAATGTTGTAGTGCACAACGAAATACAGACAATCACAGTTTAGGTACCACCGAATTACAGATTTGAGTGACGTGTGGGCAGGCTTGAGGATAGGAGACATCCGTCCTGAGCCGAGCCGGATCCCACATGGCCTTCACCGCCAACGGATCTGAAGAACACCGGAGCCGCCAAGTCCTGGGTCCCCAGGTGGTCACCGTCTCCAGCTGTCAGACCTGGTACTGCTGGCAGAGAACAGAAAAACAGTATTGATGAGTGTGAGTTCGCACACTCAGTAATCCCACAGTTTTGGGAGGGAGCACCTCCACCTCCAATCACACACTTGTGCAGCTCCTGTCTAACCACTTATCTGGATGGAGTGTGGAGCGAAGCCGTCGCTGATCACACCTAACGCCAATCCAACGGATAAGGAACACCACAGGAATACGGCTGCAAAAAGAGTCCAGACTATAATGCAGTTTCACGTTCAGCAGAGAAATTACCTCTTCTGATAGCTGATTTCTCGGCGGGGAGGTGGAGTTGCAGTCTGGCCTTTATGGTGGTGGTGATGTGATGTGGATGAGTGACAGCTGGTGCTGATAACAAGTGACAGCTGTCACTCCCGGTTGCTATGACGCCCTCTCATGCTTGAAGCCCGCACTTCAAGCAGGGTGCCATCTGGTGGTGGTGGGCCAGCAGTACCTCCTCTTCAGCAGCCCACACAACAAGCAGTGGGAAGGAAAAACTCCCTCTGAGAAAGAAACCTCAAGCAGACCAGACTCAAAGGGGTGACCCTCTGCTTGGGCCATGCTACAAACACAAATTACAGAACAGTTTACAAAACTCATATACAGGAAATGCTGTTGGTGCACAGGACAGGAGGGTTACAGAAACAGACACCACACCCATCTCTGGATAGAGCCGCACCTCAAACAGAGAGAAAAAGCAGAATCAGGCATCAGAAAGACAACAAATTTGTCAGCATTAAGCAACAACAAAAACAGAAGAAATACTAAGGTGATCGCCAGCCACTAGCCCTAAGCTTCACGAAAAGACACAGAATTTAGATAAAGTTGAGGCCACGGCACGCTCCATTTACTAATAAAATGAATTAAAAGCGTAAAAAGCATAGTAATATACTATGCCAGTATGCTAGCCATATGAAAGTAGCATAATGCCGTGTTCACACCGGACGTGATCAGGCACCACAAATTCGCATTGGTCGCGTGGCGATGGACGCGCCACCATCGCCCGGTGTGTTGCTCTGCTTTCGCTGCGAAAATTCTCCCCAGTGCGTCATCAAATAGGAGAAGCTTCCATTCCATTCGCCAGCTCTGGTTGTCAGTCAAGTTACCATGATGGACCTTGATCACACGGAGCAAGTTGTTGTGGAAAGCTGACAAACATCATGAGACGTTCCCAATTCAGGGAGTATCATTATTTGCTGCAGGAGCTGCGTCTGGATGACGGCAGCTTTCAGCGGTCCTTCCGCCTCTGCAGGACCCAGTTTGAGGACCTCCTGTCCCGTTCACGCGCGCACATGTAAACAATTAAAAAAAAACCTCCACTCCCCCTGCTGTGGGGCTGCTGCTCGCTCCAAAAACTCTGACATAATTGTGTTTAGAAACCAGTCACCATTTGCGTTTACATCTGTGTAGTTAATTAATAAAATAATCTTCAGGGACGATTCGCTTGCGCGCGCACATAAAGGAAAAAAACCTCCGCTGCTTGCTGTGGGGCTGCTCCTCACTCTTCCCCAAAAAACTCTGTCATAAATGTGTTTAGAAACCAGTCACCATTTGCTTTATTATAAACCTCTGTAGTTATTTAATAAAATAATCTTCACGGACGATTCGCTCGCGCGTGCACGTAGGAAATCAAAACAAAACTGCGCTTCCCCTGCTGCGGGGCTGCTGCTCACTCCAAAAACTCTGTCATAATTGTGAAATAAAGGACAAAAGGGACATAAGGCCTGCTCACAGGCTGGCTACCAGAGACAGGACATGTTCACATCCTCAGTCAAACTCCAGACATCTCCATGTCACTACATATTCAGTCCCTGATTGGTCATCATGGCGTGACAAGACAAAAAAGTTCAGATTTTTCAACTTGGGGAGGAGGGCAATGCGAAGTGACGTGACATAATATCGCGCCACAAACGCGCCAATCGCTCAAAATCACTTCGCTCGCGTCGCTTCATTCGTGTCCATCGCGTCGCGCTGCGCGGCTTGGCGCCAAAACGCGTCCTTCAAGAGGGATTACATGGCAACCTGTCACTGCTGTCGCTCGCGTCACGCCCAGTGTGAACGCGGCATAAGAGTCAAGTTGACTCTTGACTCTTCTTCTCTACAAGAGTCAAGACAGAAGTGAGACTACCAGAACAAGATATTTCGCAGAGGAAGCTTCTGCGATTAGAAGCGAAATGTCCTCGCGTCAACCAACCCAGTCCAGTCGAAGATTCAAGCTTCTCTACTATAGAAACCACCTGGACAACTGAGAGTCTTCAGAGAAGCGATATGAAAGGGAAAATAAGTGCATCTTAATTCTGGACTTGAAAGTCTCTACAGAATCTGACTGTTTTATTGATGCAGGGAGATCATTCTACAGAAGAGGGGCACGATAGGAGAAAGCTCTGTGACCCATAGACTTTTTATTCACCCTAGGGACACTAAAGTAGTCCTGCACCCTGAGAACACAGAGCTAACCCTAACCAGGGCCAGTACATAGGATTTAATTAGGTCAGCTAAGTCGAGAGGTGCCAGTCCGTGAACAATTTTATAGGCTAGTGGCAGAATCTAAAAATCTGATCTCATAGAGAGAGGAAGCCAGTGAAGAATGTAGTAATGTAATGTAGTAATGTGGTCAACTTTCTGCTTCATGTCAAAACTCTGGCAGCAGCATTTTTAACCAATTGGAGACCCCTAATGCTGGACTGCGGTAAACCAGAAAATAGAACATTGCAGTAGTCGAATCAAGAAGAGACAAACGCATGAATCAGGGTCTCAGCATCAGCCATAAACAGGATGGGATGAATCTTCACTATATTTTGCAGGTGGAAGAAAGCAGTCCTCGTAATATCTCTAAAGTGGAGGTCAAAGGACAACGTAGGATCAAAAATTACCCCAGAGTTCCTCACTTTGTCAGTGTGATGTATGGCACATGAGCCTAGGCTAAGCGTTAACTGGTCAAATTGATGCCGATATCTCACTGGACCAAGAACCATCATTTCAGTCTTATCAGAGTTTAAAAGTAGGAAGTTACTAGACATCAACTTCTCACTGATGCAAGGCAGTCTTCTAAGGATTTTATGTCCATGAGATTACCAGCAGTTATCATCTTGTATAACTGAGTATCATCAGCACAGCAGTGAAAGGTAATCCCAGAGCACCACAATATGTGCCAAAGGTGTGCTGTATAAAGGGAGAAAAGCAGGGGGCCTAAGAGGGACCCCTGTGGAACCCCAAATTTCATGTCACTAAGGTTAGAGGTAGTGTTACTGTACAAAACACAGTGAGAATGACCGGGCAGGTATGATATCAACCATGCAAGGGCACTCCCAGTAATCCCAAAATGATTCTCCAGCCTATCGAGTAGAATATGATGATAGGGGAGGTGATGGTCTAGTGGTTAAGTGTTGGGCTTTGGACCAGAGGATCCTGGGTTCAAATCCCAACCTGACCGGAAAATCACTAAGGGCCCTAGTTAATCCCCTAGTTGCTCCCAGTGTGTAGTGGGGGCCTTGCATGGCAGCAGCCTGACATCGGGGTGAATGTGACACATTGATGGTTAAAGCGCTTTGAGCGTCTGATGCAGATGGAAAAGTACTATATAATTGCAGTCCATTTACCATTTATCCACAGTATCAAATGCAGCACTGAGGTCTAACAGCACCAGAGCCGTACTGGTGGCTGCATCCTTTGTATTCGCCACTTTGGCTCTGTGGAATGATATTTTCTAAACACAGACTGCAGTGGCTCAAAAAGATTATTCTCAGTAAGGTGGTCAACGAGCTACCGTGAAACCATCTTTTCCAGAATTTTAGAGCAAAATGATAGATTTGATATCAGCCTATAGTTTTTCAGTACACTAGGGCAGGAGTATTCAACTCCAGTCCTCAAGGGCTGGTGTCCTGCAACTTTTAGATGTGTTCCTGGTCCAACACACCTGAATCAAATGGCTGAATTACTGCCTCAGTATGCAGTCAAGTTCTCCAGAGTTGTTATGGTTGGAGAAACAGGTTTGGATGGTTGACCCAAATGCAGGAGCAGTAAGGTGGGCAAGGAGATTTAAACAAAACTTTATTAAACTACAAAGGACTGCACAGTGGAAGGACCATGAGGATTGGACTGATGGGACGACAGGGCAACAGGACATGTACTGGAACCAGGGAAGCAAGCCTGTGGAGCAGCTGGAACTGGATAAACTATGGGAAGAATGAGAGGGCAGGTGAGATGTGTGCATATGGGCACACATCTGGAAATGAAAAGTCAAAGCTAAACTCAAATTGTTCATTCTGAGGTTCAGTTCAGAATCAAAGTCTCAGTTCATTCAGGTTTTCAGTTCAAAATCAAAGTCTCATTTCATTCAGGAGTCCAGTACAGATCAAAGTTCAGTTCATACAGATCGCATTTCATTTCATTCAAGAGCTCAGATCAAAGTTCAGGATCGAAGTCTTTGTATATTCAGGATTTCAGTTCTGCATGACACACCCTAAAGGCGGGCACATGTGGCAGACAAGCGGATTCAGGTGACAGCTCCAAGTTCCAGGTTTAGGTGCATGCAACAATTTAGTAGCTAAAATTCTCTGGGAAACTGCACTCAGAGAAAACCACAGTTACATTAACTCAGGAACTTAGCAGCTGTGTGTGGCTCACTCCAGACCATCAGCAGATCAGATCACAAAGTAACTTAACACTTCAGCCAGTGGAATAACTAGATGACTGTGCACACTGTTCCTGAACAGCACAGAAGCACACAAACTCAAACTACAGAATAACAGTTGGTGTTTACAGAAGTCCATGAAGAGGAATGTGTCAGGAACTGAGGTGGCGAGGCACGGCGGGCAGATGGTCACAAATGCATGACTCAGATGTGGGTTAAGGAAAAGGCTTTATCCAAAAATAGGCTCAGTTCAATACACAGGAAGTCAGTCAGTACAGGCGGAGGTACAGATGGTCGAGAGGCGGGGACGTGGTCAAACAAGGTGCGAGAATCAAACACAGAGAAGCAGGTTCACTGGCGCAGGCTGAGATGTGGTCAAAAAACGGGCGAGAGTCAAGCACAGACTATGTGACTGTATCTTGGGTCATGTTCCTTTGTCTTTCTACCTTTCTGTAGTTTCAGCACTCTAAGATGGGAGGCAGTGTTGGGAGCTCTGGCTCCAGGAATACATTTAACATCAGCTGGCGTCTATAACCTGACTTTGCGGGTGATGGACTCCCCTATCACTAAAGCCCGGCATTTCGGCCTGGAGATAGGAGTGGAAGTCACAAACTTAAAGTCAAAGAACTCACGTCAGGCATATCCAAGGGAGAAAACTGGGTCACAGTTCGCAATGGCGAGTGTGATTGGGGTACCACAACCAGGCACCAAGCGACTTCCTCCACCTAATGACAGTCCGAAAGCCGTCATCGACAGCCAGCGTTTCTAGGCTAATGCTAATGGGCACACCTGCACAACAACGTGTTGAAACTCCTCTGTTACTTTGATGTAGACAAAAACGCTCCCACACACCAGAGGTTTTTAACCACTGTCAGACTGTTCTAAAACTCTCAGAAGTACAGACACTGTACCGTAACCCGTTATCTCGGAACCAACGGGTATCGATCACATGATGTCTGGGAAATGCCTGAGCTCCGATTCAGAGCTTCGGCCCCTGAAGAACTGAACACAAGCTTCAGGGTTTCAACACGTTCAGTCAGGTTCGAAGCATTTTAACTCACCTTGAGAGTGTTTCCTTCACAAATAAACGTCAATTTGTTGGAGTAAATGTGAGGTCTGCGGCCCGACGGCGAACAGAATCTTCCACTGTCACACGAGAGGAGGAAACAAACTACAAACCAACATTTAACACGTAATGACTTCATCTAAAAGAAAAAAAATCTTTACCTGATGCCCAGCAGCCAACACAAGAGACAGACAGACACAGACAGCAGTCCAAAAGACTAAAGAGAAAGAATCCAAACAAACTCCATCCTCAGGTTATGGAACTCGGAAAAGAGAGAAATGGAGCAATGCCACCCCCTGCTGTGCTGATTGGCTCATTTGTCAAGAAATAAAAATTTGTGGGGTTTTTTTTTTGTTTTTGTTTTTTTGGTTAAAGCAAAAACTCACCTGATTCTGTTAGAATATGATTTAAACATTAAAATTGGGTGCCATTTTTGTTTGCAATAAAATGCAAATTAATTATTTATGCAATTCTGTATTGTTTTTTGTTTATATTTTGTCTCTCTCTCAAATATGGGTTTTGGACTTTGATATATTTGTGAGCTGAGCAGCAAACAAACAGATGATTCAAACTACTTGCGTGTTGTCCATGGGGATCCATGGGCTGTAGATTGGGTAGTGTTTATAAAATAGGTAGCTAACATTTTCAAGCGTGGTAATAAATTAAGTAAAGTTTTTATCCACCTTATTCCTGTGGGCGCTGCTGTAGAACTGATTATGGGTGCAACTTCCTGTTAGACACTGGAAGTAGAAGTGAGCCATTGTTTTCTCGCGGTTTTTGTTTCCCGGACCGGTTTATTTGAAAGTGTTGTTTTCTTTTCTAAACGATGATCAGCTCCCATAGCATTTAAAAATGTCCTTGGACAACTCGGGAACATGTTGCATTGTTCACTCTTGCACGGACAACCAGACGAAGTTAAATATGCAGCTACAACAGTGATGTTTTAACATGCAGCTGGGCTAAGAGAGTTTCCATTGCCGACCGAGGGATGAGGAACCCAGAAGGATGTAGCTGAAAAACTCAGCTTGAAAAGATCACCTGAAACATTATATGTGTGCTCTTTTCACTTTGTTGACAAAAAGGAATGTGACAGACCAGCGGAGAAGCTAACGAAGACTGACATCAGTGTCACCAAAATAACAGGTATGAGTTCATCAGTGATGGGCACAGTTCCACTAATCTGCTAACCGCTAATTAGCAAAGCTAACTTTTTTTTAGCTGATTAGCTTTTCAGATAACTTTGAAAACCATCGGCCGACCAATTAGCTGTGGGTAGACATTATGTGTGAACACATGAAGGATCTCACTGTGTGATTGCCTCATTAAACAATCACAGCAACATTGCCAAAAGATTTTAAAGAGCACGTTGCTAATAAAATCTGTGTAATTGACTACACAGAGGCAGTTTTACAAAAAGCAAAAAACCTGGATTCAAGAAGTGAGTCATACAGACACTATTATGCAAATAGCACAGTTAAACATCACAGATAGGTGTTAACACCTGCTAGGCTCTACAGTAGGTCTGCCACACCTCCAACGGTGCCCAATAGGCTAGCTGTGGGGTCATCAGTCAGGGGACCACCATTCACAGATGTTTTGCCCCTTAACCCGGAACATCTCCTGGTGGAGGGGCAGTGAACAAGGACGTCTCCCAGTCACTCCCCACAGCTAGCCTGTCTCAGGAATTGCTGGCTCCCCATATCTTGTCCTCCTCAACCAGAGCCAAAAGCTTGCTTTCTCTGCCTCCTTTGAAAGCTCCCTTGTAGGCGTTCGTAGTGCGTAGTTCCTTACCCCTTAGTCCCAGTTCCTTCAGCAGGTAGGTTGTAGATGTCTACGGAAATGCATCCACTGATGTCTCCCTGACTGGACCCCCTGGCTTGCCGCTTGCCTTTTCTCCACCACTTCCACCAGTTTCCTGAGCACTTGATCATGCCACCATCTGAACCAACCCTGGGTTAGTGAGGTCTTGCATTCTGCCAGAATGTGATGTAGGGAGGCATTGCTGGTTCCACAGAGGTCGCAAGCCTGTTAAGTGCCCAGCCACCGTTGGAGGTTTTGGTGACAGGGCAGGGCATCGTAGATTGCCCAGATGAGGAACCTGAGTTGGGCCTGTGGCAGTTTCCATGTCTGCCCAGCTCACCACCTGACTTGCCACCCCCTCCCATGTCATCCAACGACCCTGCTACTGTGCCACTGACTTGACTCATTGTTCTTCCTCTGCCATCCTTGTGAGTTCAGAAATAATGAGGATCTTCCTCTCCTTCTTGCTTGCTCTGGACTACAGGATGGCTGGATCACCCAATCCCAAGCCAGCACACCCTGTCTGGCCTCTGCCCATCACTTCCTGGTGCTGCAACCGACTCACTGCCTTCTGCGCCTCCTCCTCTGCCCTCCATTTCCATTCACATCCTTCACTGTCTCATCTGCAGATTCCTTCAGCTCCATCAGGAGCCTTGCCTTCTCCTGCCTGTACCCCAAGATGATGGACTTTAGAGGAAGCTGGATAATGTTCTTCCCATACAGGTCTGCTGATGAAAACACATTGGGAGCTGAAGCCATCTGCGGATGAATGAGTTGGCCTTTTCATTCCATCTTCCTCACAAGCCGATGAGGTAACTCCGCACAACTTCAGAGGCCACATTACCTATGGGTAATTAAAGCAACACACCTTGTATTTTCCAGGCAATTGGCTTGCGTTGATCTTAGCCAGGCCTGCTGAGAGTTGGTGAAGGATGGCCTTCCCCATATCTTCATATTTTTTATCTTCGTCTAAAAGGCTGGATGTATACTGCCTCCAGAGACTTCAGATGGGCTGGTCTGCCAAGCGGGAGAACTTTTCTCCGCCGATGGTGGTGGATACCCTGTCATTCCGCTCCCCTTTCTGCAAAGAGAGGCTCCTTGACTTTCCTGCTTTGAAAGTATTTAGTGGCTGTTTCCCCCTCTGGAATAAAAATGTTTATTTCTGACGCTTATGGTGGAAAATGTGACACAGATACATAACACAGGTAATGTTTTTTTAATTTGGAACATACATTGACAATGCATTGAAAACACTGTTTTCCTTAACAATAAACACCATAAAAACATAAAGAACTGAAAGTGTCTTATTTCCATCCTTCCTTATTTTCCTTCGTACAGTGCTCGTTTGTTGTCTGTAACACACGTTACACCTGTTAAGTGATGACTGTATTTTTAAGAGATTCAGATATTTGGGGCAGAGCAGAACCTTCTTTGTAACACATTCATCCACTAATGTTGGAAGCAGATGTGAAAGTAAAATTCTGGAGGTGTTTCATGCTTCTGTACAGACTTAAATGAAATGTCCAACTGTAGGTGCTCAGTTGGTGTCCAGATAACCAGCCGCAGACAGACACGTCACTGTCAGCTGGACCTGGAGGGATGTAAAATGGTAAATGGACTGCATCTATATAGCACATTTCCATCTGCATCAGACGCTCAAAGCGCTTTACACATCAGTGCCTCACATTCACCCTGATGTCAGGCTGCTGCCATACAAAGTGCTCACTACACACCAGGAGCAACTAGGGGATTAAGGACCTTGCCCAAGGGCCCGTAGTAATTTTGCAGTCAGGCTGGGATTCGAACCGAGGATCCTCTGGTCTCAACCCCAACACTTTAACCACTAGACCATCACCTGTGTAAAATAAAATGTAAACATATTTCTTAGAGTTTATTTTAATCAGGGCTCACATGCATTCTGTCACATTAGTTCATACATTATAATTAACCAAATTTACCCACCTGGAGATCTGCCCTGATCTGCGCTGCATGAACACCTGCTGTTTGTATTCACCTAATGCTGAAACTCAAACCCAGGCTCAGTGATCAGGGACTTTAAAGCTTCTGTTGGTCTCTACGTCTGCCTTAAGGTAAACGAGTTGTGTCCCAAGACCTGTTTTAGCAGAAGGGGACCGACCTTTTTACTGTGCAGGTCCTAACAAGCGCTGGTTCATACCATAAGTCTTCACCCATAATTCACGCGAGGCCTCATGGAGGCTTGGAATAAGGTGGAATGGTGTGTGAGTCCAGAATGTTCTTAGAACATTAGACCTCAACAGTTTTTACAAGAAGACCTCAACCCTTTTATTTCCTGTTAATGATGTAATATGATGATTCCATTGGGTTCCTTGTGTCAGAAAACCTATATTTAGATACTTTGTAATTATATCTTGTATCTTGTGTATTCACTAAAGATATTGCATTATTGCTAAACAGAGGCCATTTTTGGTGCCATCTTGGATTTCAGACCCTTAGAATGTGAAGAAAAAAAATGGCATCCTGATTTTTTTAAAGCTTATGAAATCTTTCAAAATCAAGTGAGTTTTTGCTTTGACAAAAAAAACAAAACAAAAAAAAACAACAAAAAAAAAACTAAATACAGTAAATTACAAATGATCCTCCACTGTTTGGATGACGGTGCCGGCCGCTTCATCTCTTGTCATCATGTGTCACTTGGTGGAGTTTTTTTTACTGAATTGTTATTGAATTTTTCATTGCAAGTGCTCATACAAACCATCATATCAACATTACTAGGGCATCAAACAACAGCTCTTGGGTCTTTAGCTCACACAAAACACCAATGTATGATGGAGAGAGAAGTATCAGTATTAATAATAATAATAAAAAACTTGGTGGAGTTTTGAGTGGAATTGATCCAGTTTGGACGGTGATTGTTGTCTGTTTCATTGATTGTCTGCAGATGAGGGTCCGATTTCAATCCCTTCCTCTTTATTTCCTTCATGTCAGCTCTGCCACTGAATAAAAGCCCAAATCCTGCAGGGTTATCAGAACCTCCATAATCCCGATGAAATGGAACCAAAGGCATCAACAGTGATTAACAGGAGCATCAGGTTTCACTTTGCATCTGACCCATTTACATCTTGGTCAGAACTATGGCGGGTCTGTTCAGCCTACTCTCAGATGACCTCGTTTTATCTTCAAAGTCTATTTTAATTGGAGTGAATTTTGCTGAGTGAAGATGCAAAACAGTTTCACCTTTTGAATCCAGAATGTGAGGAGCCTTTGACCTGATCAAGTCAGGCTATCAATCTGATCGGTTACCTTCTCTCCAGGAATGTTCCACAACGGCATTGCTGAGGGGGAGGTGGACGCCACCTTCGGGCCCCTGGAGGTCATGCGTCTGTCGATGTTGACCGACTCGCCTGTCTGGGTGATCCTCAGCGAGGTAAGCCCCACCTACTGCCAGCACCACTTAAAATCAAGACCCGTTTCAGAGCCATTTGGATGAGAGTAGAGTAGACCACAGAAACACAGTGGTCCTGTTAAACAATCAGTCCATCCATCAGTAGATTCTGGTTCTTGGCTTTCTTGCTGCCTGGTTGTTGTTGCTATTTGGCCTAGACTGGTTCAAAACTGTGGACAGATTTTCAGACGGGTTCTTGTGGCTTTTGTTTATCTTCTTTTGCAGATTTTCCTTAAAAAAGCAGAGTGAAACTCCACCCACTCCTCCTCATCGCCGTGCTGGGGCAGTGCCACCTACTGGTTGGACCTCATTTTTGCAGGGTTGAACAGGCCAGAGAACCTCTCAGGCAGACCACTGGCACTACCACCTGGCCTCGCGGGACCAGAACGAGCCCTGAATTTGTGTAGATATGATCAGAGTTAACCTTTCCACACGGCGCCGTGCCTCGCCACGCCTGCTGGCTCTATGATGTGATGGTTGTTTCAGGTCAAAGCCCCGCCCATAGGAGCGCTGATGGACGTTCACTGTGTACTCGGAGGAAGCAGCGAGCGGTGATTTGCCTTAACGCCATGAGACCAACAGCAGACTGACATCAAAGCTGACAAAGCAGTACCCACAATCCTTGGCTGCAACTTCTGACCTCATAGCATTTGTTGATGTATGTTGGTGTTGTTCAAGAACAACAATCAAAGTACTTGAGGATCGTCCTGGTTTGAATGTACGTGAATGCAGTGTGTGTTTTGTTTGATTAGTTTTGTTTTGGTAGAGGAGCCACACACGATTAAGCATTAGTCCACCGGACCCACCTGACCCATGTGACTCGTGACCCACCAGATCCACCTGACCCACGTGACTCATGTGACCCACCGGACCCATGTGACTCATGCAACCCATGTGATCCAGCAGATCCACGTGACCTACCGGACCCACGTGACTCACGTGACCCAGTGGATCCATCTGACCCTAATGTTAACATCATTACTTCAGTTCTTTTAACCTCATTACTCGCCATAAATTTCCCCGTCGCAACTTTTTTGGAGAAATGGACGAATATTAACAAATAAACCGTTGTCTGCAGTCAAAAGTCAAAGTAAATGTCAGGCTCCTCCCCTTTTAAATGGATTTCTGCTGACAAACAATGGAAATAAAGTCACGATAATAATAATAATTGATCAATATATAAACAGACAGATTCTTTTAATTATTTTTGTTGGACACACTGGAACACTTGTGTCTTTTCTATCTTGTATCGTTAATTGTAATAAAGACACAAACGGACAAAAATAAAAACGTTGTACTGTTTATTTTCAGACCGCAGACATCGCGATATTTCACTAAATCTCATTCTGTAGAAAAAAGTGACGTGCACGCGCATGTCTGGGTGTCCGGCCGTGCACGTCTTGCGCATGCGCAGTGTGCCCCGCAGACAGACAGGCAGTTCTGATGCTCCGAACAGTGACGAAAAGAACGCATCAAAAATCAGCAGAGGACAACAGACGCAGCAGAGCCGGACCGGACCGGATCCCCGTCGGATGGACACACCGGGAGTCCGTCTGTCCTTCCGCACTCAGACGGTAAGACACGAAGCGGCCTCACAGGCCAAATCATCGCGCACAAAACAGAACCAAACCCTGGATGTCAAAATGGACCGAGCCAGACTCGTTTGAGGACTCAACAACACAGAATCGTGGAAGTCCACATGTGGGCCTGATGCTCGATGTCCTCAGCGGCGGTGACGTCACTGCCGGTTCTGTTTGGTACTGGTCCAGGTGGTGGGCAGAGACGAAGAGAAGATGTTTTTGAGGGAGCTGATGGAAAACAAGACAATCAGGAACCACTAAAGTTATGGTTCTGGAATTAAAAATCCAACAAACAAACACTGCAGAGACATAAGACATCGGAGGACAAAAAGACATGAATTCGTTTTGAGAACGTTGACATGAAGGTGGACATACGGAGACATTAATTGATTTTGAGGACACTGACATAAAGAAGGTGGACATACGGAGACATTAACTGATGTTGAGGACACCAACATAAAGAAGGCGGACATACGGAGACAATTGATTTTGAAGAGACTGACATGCAGGTGGACATATAGAGATATTAATTGATTTTGAGGAGACTGACCTGAAGGTGGACATATGGAGACATTAATTGATTTTGAGGAGATACATGAAGGTGGACATATGGAGACATCAATTGATTTTGAGGACACCAACATAAAGAAGGCAGACATACAGAGACAATTGATTTTGAGGAGACTGACATGAAGGTGGACATATGGAGACATCAATTGATTTTGAGGACACTGACATGAAGGTGGAGATACGGAGACATTAATTGATTTTGAGGACTGACATGCAGGTGGACATGCAGAGACATTAATTGATTTTGAGGGCACTGACAAGGTGGACATAAGCAGATATTGATTTTGAGGAGACTAACATGCAGGTGGACATACGGAGACATTAATTCATTTTGAGGAGACTGAAATGCAGGTGGACATATGGACAGGTTAATTGATTTTGAGGAGACTGACATGAAGGTGGGCATACGGAGACATTAATTGATTTTGAGGACATTGACATGCAGAAGGTGGACATATGGAGACAATTGATTTTGAGGACACTGACATGCAGAAGGTGGACATATGGAGACACTTGATTTCGAGGACATTGACATGCAGAAGTTGTACATATGGAGACAATTGATTTTGAGGGCGTTGACATGCAAACGGTGGACATACGGAGACATTAATTGATTTTGAGGACACTGACATTAAAAAAGGTGGTCATACGGGGATATTGTTTAATTTTTGTGGACACAGATACATGAAGGTGGACATACGGATGCAGGATCACAGGTGATGTTACTGGACTGTCGAGGCAAACGCCCAGGAAATCATGACATCAACAGGATGGACCCGAGTCCCTGCTGGAGCAATCCTAAGTCTGGTTCTTCTGCTGAACCGGGTGGCGGTGGCACCCCGCCCTGACAGGCCTTTGGCTTTGGTGGAGAATGTCAGCGCCACGGTTAACGCCACAGTATTGGACGGTCGAAGAAATGTTGTGCACATGATGAGCCGTGATGACGGCATCTATGGCCAGAACTCACCCAAAATTGACACCAAGGGGATTGTGATCACACCTGCACCACATCACGGAGGTACTGAGCTCAGAACACACACACAACCTCACACGTACCTACGGGGGTCAGCACCAGGCTGAACGCAAAACAAATTTCGAACGTCTTTCTAACGTGAGATCGGTTGACACCAATCCCACTAACTCTGGCCCGACTCTTCCAGACCAACTTAATTGGGGCAAATCACAGAGTAACTCTTTGCATTTATAAAATCCTCCCTTGTTTTAATTTGGAATCACCACAGCAGATCAGATGTGGGTCTTCGTGGTGACTTGGCACAAGTTTTACAGTGGATACCCTTCCTGACCACATCACATGGAAAACAGGCAGCGGGGCCTTGAACTGGGTACCTTTTGCACTAGAAACAAGCGCGCGAACCGCTTGGCCATGAAAGTCACCAGCTAACCTCTGTCAAAGCTTCATTCTGTCTTCCAGCTGTTCCATATTTCTGCTGACCCAGCATCAAACACACAACACGTATCATGTGACTATAACAATGTTTCTGCAGCATTTGAACTTGTAACTTGTTAAAGGTGGCACCCTGTTAGGATACGACCCCGTATGGTGTTTTTAAGTGTTTCGCTTCTCCACTGGTTCATCGATGTTAAGACCGCAAGTCGTGTCCTTAGAAGGGAAATGGCTGAAGCCCACTCTGCCTGAGCGTATAGTGTACAGGCTAGGCTAGCAGCTAAAAACATGTGGCCCCCTCACAAGGTTCACACCATAGACAATAAAATGCACCATATTTGCGTCATGAAAACCACTCAGTGTGACGCCGCTGTCATTGTCATGGCAACGTGGCTAAAATACAAATAATGAATGTTTTGGTACGAATATTTTATGAGGTGAAAAATGTAATGTTTTTTTTTTTTTGCGTTAGAAGAATTTGCACCATCAATTAGCTCCTTCAAATTGTCATGTTAGCAAAACAAACTCCCCCTTGTTTAGTTAAACACCGCCCCTGCTAGTGGGCGGTGGGCACAGCGTGCAATGGCACAAAAAGTGTGGAACCAAATTTTCACGCTAAATGCAATGCAATACAAATGGGACAAATAATCCATGTCACGTGACATGCAAAGCAGCCGTTGTATAAGTTACAATATCTCGGTGTGGCCGACCAAACAGTCCCCTCTAAAAATCAGTCACCTGCCTTCACTGCACATATGTCATTTTAGAGCGTCAGCAGCGATTCACCGATTATCACCTCGTTTCTGCGTCAAACTGACTTCAGAATGATTTAAGAGGTTTTACTTTTTGATCTGATGGTTAATTATCACATTATTCCCTTTGATCGCTTTGGGTGTAGAGAGTCAGACTCAGAGAATCAGACTCAGAGTCGCTCTCAGACGCATGTGCAGTGACAGCAGGGTGGACCAATTTTTAGGGGGGACCGTTTGGTCGGGGACATCGGACTTTGCCGTACAGCTGTACCAGCTGCCTGTGATGTCGGGACACTTTTGTAAATGCCTTGGCGTCCTTTTGACCTACAGAGGAAGTAAACCCAGTGTGTAGTCCACCTGTCTGCACCTTCCTCCACTCATATGTGCCCCTCTCTTTTCTTAAAGTAGGTGTTCACCACAGCCATTTCCATCCTTGTTGCATGATCAATTCCCATTTGTCCTTCCACATTCCTGTCTTTGATACCTTATCTACCCATTACTTCCTCATCACTAGGGCTGAAACGATTAGTCGAGTAACTCGAATAATTCAATTACAAACAATGTTCAGGCAAATTCTGTGCCCCGAAGCTTCGTTTAAAGTTGTAGTACATATGCCAGGCCTGTGCATGGTGTTGTAACGTCCCCAGAAAAAAAAAAACAGAAGAAGACTAGGGCATGCCCATAAACCGTGTCAACGCAAATCAAATTTGCGCCTAAAGCTACCGCTTTCCAACATGACACACAGAGTAAAACTAAGCCTTTTAAGAGAAAGAGGGTCCACGCTTATCATCTGAAATAGACTGCGCATTTAAAGCGAAGCTGTGTGTGTTTGTCTGTTTTTAAAAAATGCACGGTCCGCTTGACGTG
Source organism: Thalassophryne amazonica (assembly GCF_902500255.1). NCBI lineage: Eukaryota > Metazoa > Chordata > Actinopteri > Batrachoidiformes > Batrachoididae > Thalassophryne > Thalassophryne amazonica. The sequence continues at coordinate 77,414,742 of NC_047113.1, read as the reverse complement.
GGGAGTGATTATTGACTGGGCTGCTGTCCCTCTCTCTCTCTGCCCGGTGTGAGAGGCCGGGCGAGTCACAGCACCGTCCCCGGCCACGCTTTCAGTTTCTGAAAGATCCTCTCAGCAAAAGTCCACTCTTTCTTCTGTGTTTTGCTGACTCACACTGTTTCACTTTTTAATTTTCGCTTTTTTGGGCAACACACAACGCCATACATGTCAACCCCTTTGAGGGTCCACCTGTATAACCAAGTGAGAAAATCCATAAAATCAACACAAAATCCTTATAACCTCCAAATCGCACCAAAATCTGTTTTATTACAGTACACACAACCGTATAGCGTTATCATGTAGCTGGGTTTTTGTCCACATATTATGAGTTGCCACAGTGACATTAAAGTCAGGATCATTAGTATTTCCTCCACAGTTGAATTTCAAACAATAGAGATCAAGTATTCATGCGTCAAGCTGAATTTTATAGAACTGAATGTGTCAAATTTAGTTTTTTTTTTTACAGAAACAAGAACTGTGTATCACTAGTGGAAATACATTAATAAAATGAAAAATAAATCAAATATAATGAACAAAATAAAACATACCTCAGAACTTCATCAAGTGTATCGAAAATCGCCTCGCCAGTGCTGATGTTGCAGACTGGCATGTTGATGATCCTCGACTTCGCCCCTGTGTTTATTAAGGATGGGTATCGATAAGATTTTATCTATCGATTCTGCTTATCGATCCGATTCCTTATCGATTCCCTTGATACCTCGTGAATTTTTTGTGTACTAAAATTAGGCTTTACAGGTTTTCTATGTCAGCAGGTGAAAGAGCTTTTTCTTATCGTACACCTGCTCTGTGGAATGGTCTTCCTGTGACCGTGAGACAGTTGGAGTCCGTGGACATTTTTAAGTCAAGACTTAAAGCCTATTTTTATTCTCTTTCTTATGAATAGTTTTTATTTTTATCTGTTTTATTCTTTTACTTATGTTTTTAATTATGTATTTGAATTTTAAATTTTATTTATTTATTTTCATTTTTTTATGTTGAACTGTTCTATGTGAGGCGCCTTGAGACAGATTTTGTTGTGATTTGGTGCTTTATAAGCCGATTGAATTGAAATTGAACAACATTTTATTGAGTCTTAAAGTAAATAAATATGAAATTGTCACTGGATCCTTAAACTTTGGACATAATAAACTCTACATGTTGGATCCTTGATCTCTGGACATAAATAGGAATAAACAAAATCTGTAGTTTTTGTCAAAAGCATTTCCTTTCAGACATTGGGGGTGGTGGCCAAGTAGTTAATGCGCTTGGTTTCAGTGCAGAAGATTCCGGGTTCAAATCCCACCCCTGCCACATTTCTCCATGTAATGTGGAGTTGTGTCAGGAAGGGCATCCGGTGTAAAACCTGTGCCAATTCAACATGCAGATCCACCTTGGATTTGCTGTGGCGAAACAAGGGAGCAGCCAAAGGGACTTACTATTTGCTTTCAGACATTATTGGCATGAATGTGTTTCCATATATCAGGTCCCATCTTATCTTAGGGACCTCATAGTACCATGTCATCCCAATTGAGCGCTTCGCTCTCAGACTGCAGGCTTACTTGTAGTTACTAGGGTTTGTAAGAGTAGAATGGGAGGCAGAGCCTTCAGCTTTCAGGCTCCTCTCCTGTGGAACCAGTTCCCAGTTCAGATCAGGGAGACAGACACCCTCTCTACTTTTAAGATTAGGCTTAAAACTTTCCTTTTTGCTAAAGCTTATAGTTAGGGCTGGATCAGGTGACCCTGAACCATCCCTTAGTTATGCTGCTATAGACTTAGACTGCTGGGGGGTTCCCATGATGCACTGAGTGTTTCTTTCTCTTTTTGCTCTGTATGCACCACTCTGCATTTAATCATTAGTGATTGATCTCTGCTCCCCTCCACAGCATGTCTTTTTCCTGATTCTCTCCCTCAGCCCCAACCAGTCCCAGCAGAAGACTGCCCCTCCCTGAGCCTGGTTCTGCTGGAGGTTTCTTCCTGTTAAAAGGGAGTTTTTCCTTCCCACTGTCGCCAAGTGCTTGCTCACAGGGGGTCGTTTTGACCGTTGGGGTTTTTACGTAATTATTGTATGGCCTTGCCTTACAATATAAAGTGCCTTGGGGCAACTGTTTGTTGTGATTTGGCGCTATATAAATAAAATTGATTGATTGATATATCTGAGCTGAGCTCTTAGAGCTGGCTGTGCTTCACGTCAGGATTTATAAAGAATACAGCACGTCTCATTTTGGGAGGAAAAAATGTTTTAGTGGGTTGTAATTTCTTGTCTGTAATACAACGTTTGTAAAAGGTGTCATTTTATTTAAAGCGGTGATTCGTTTTGAAGTTATTAATTCCGAGTGGACTCTGTCTCAGCAAGTGGCGCAGCGCTTGGAGCAACGGAAGGGAGGACGATTCTCATTTCTTCACTGCAACAAGAGTCACAGTTAGTGACTTTAATACACACAAAGGTGACTCACAGTATTTTAATTAGAGCCCGACCGATATGGATTTTTTGATGCCGATATTTGGATGAAAAAAATGCCGATAATCGATAAATCGGCTGATTTATCGGCTATCAGCAAATCAGCCGATATCATTTTTTTTAATGAATAAAATGTTCTTTTTTGGACCCTTAACAAAAAAGGTATGAGCTAAAAGCTGAAGCTTTGTCCTCATATTGATTAACTTTATAACAGAGAAGAAATTTCAAGTTCAAAAAAATGCAAAAATGCAATTGGAGCAGTTAGGGGGCTATTCAAATGGGCCATGTAGTAAGACATCACTCCTGAAAATGTAAATCTGCCCTACGATTGGATTTTGGAAAACCATGTGACGGAGAACCAATTCCGTTTGGACACTCACATCTTCTTTGAGGAGTACCAAGATGGCCGATGGTGGATCGAAAGTCTGCGGAGTTAACTTTTCAGCAAACAAAAAAAAGTAAGTTTCTATCTCATATCATTAAAACGTTATTTACAATTTAGTAAAGCTTGGTCCCAGCCGTCATATACGACAGCGTTGGCCCCAGAGAGTTAATGCCGTACGGCAGTAATTCCCAGAACCCTTCCGGACGACCAGTGAATCTGAATGTTTCAAGCTCTTAGCAGTAAGCTAAAGTTTTTCATGCTAGAAATAAGGTCTACGCAACGTGGGCTTAATAAAAAGCGTGACCAACGCAACGAAGCACATTTGACACATTACTACATAAACTGAGTTAATCAAACTGAGTTGAACTGAAACGGGAGAAATGTGGGGTGAATGTAATCGCAAAGTTATTACAAACAACATTCTTATAAACTTACTTGTATGCTTTTGTCAGCCAATCAGTGCAGTGTGACGGCGAACTATGGGAGCCGGTGATGAACACATTTAAGCAGGGGTGTAAGCAGCTCTCAGTTGAATGGAGTCAGAGCTCCAGCTACTGGATAAACGGTGCAAGAACATTTTACATTGCCGACACAAACATTTCAGTAACTGTTCTGTTTATGAGAAATTATCTGCGTTCTGTTGGCAAAATTTCGGCCGATAGTGAGTACTTTGAAAAGGGCCATGAAAATTAGAGCCCAACCGATATATCGGCTGATATATCGGTTGGGCTCTAATTTTAATGGCTTTGAGAGGGGTTAAGAAGCAGACTTGCCATTTCTGAAGAGCAGCGAATCAAAAAACCAACGAACTAGTGGATTGAAGCATTGCTTCAGTGACTCACATGACGTTTCCAAGTGGAGTCACGCTGCAGAAACGGTTGATTACAGAGCCACTGCAGACCAAACCCTGAATATCCGTAAGACTTTATTTGTACTTCCATATGACTCTGAAACTCGGAAAAATCTGTATAATTTACGGACAATCCGTATAGGTTGACATGTATGCAACGCTTCACAAACACGGTAATTTAAATAAAATAATAATAATAAATTAACTGCGAGGCTTGCATGTTCAGCCTCCAGCTGAAATGCATCTGCTGAATCGCATAGAAAGAGGGATTAAAAAAACGCAGAGACCCAGTCCACCAACCTTAAAAAAAAAGGGTTACATTTTCCAAGTTGGGGAAAAAAACATAACAGAAACCACAACCCATTGCCATTTCAGCAAAATGTTGTTGTGAAGGTGTAGGAACACGGACCCACAACAGGGGGCGTTAAATGAACGGGCAATGGATAAGCCAAACAGTAACAATTTAATGTTGTAGTGCACAACGAAATACAGACAATCACAGTTTAGGTACCACCGAATTACAGATTTGAGTGACGTGTGGGCAGGCTTGAGGATAGGAGACATCCGTCCTGAGCCGAGCCGGATCCCACACGGCCTTCACCGCCAACGGATCTGAAGAACACCGGAGCCGCCAAATCCTGGGTCCCCAGGTGGTCACCGTCTCCAGCTGTCAGACCTGGTACTGCTGGCAGAGAACAGAAAAACAGTATTGATGAGTGTGAGTTTGCACACTCAGTAATCCCACGGTCTGTATTCTTTTGGGAGGGAGCACCTCCACCTCCAATCACACACTCGTGCAGCTCCTGTCTAACCACTTATCTGGATGGAGTGTGGAGCGAAGCCGTCGCTGATCACACCTAATGCCAATCCAACGGATAAGGAACACCACAGGAATACGGCTGCAAAAAGAGTCCAGACTATAATGCAGTTTCATGTTCAGCAGAGAAATTACCTCTTCTGATAGCTGATTTCTCAGCGGGGAGGTGGAGTTGCAGTCTGGCCTTTATGGTGGTGGTGATGTGGATGAGTGACAGCTGGTGCTGATAACGAGTGACAGCTGTCACTCCCGGTTGCTATGACGCCCTCTCATGCTTGAAACCCGCACTTCAAGCAGGGCGCCATCTGGTGGTGGTGGGCCAGCAGTACCTCCTCTTCAGCGGCCCACACAACAAATGTCAAGATTTTGGCGTAGGCGTTTTCCTATTTGTGTCCAAATAAAGCTTTTTGCATGGGAGTGCTCAGGCTCTGCTGATTTTTGCTTTGATATTTGTCTCCTGTCCTCTGTATCTTCCTCTGTCACACCAACCACCTGCATGTCCTCCCTCAGCACATCCATAAACCTCCTCTTTGGCCTCCCTCTTCTCCTCCTACCTGGTTGCTCCATCCTCAGCATCCGTCTCCCTATATACTCTGGGTCCCTCCTCTGCACATGTCCAAACCATCTCAATCTCACCTCTCTGACTTTGTCTCCAAACCGTCCCACCTGAGCTGTTCCTCTGATATGTTCATTCCTAACCTTGTCCATTCTTGTCACTCCCAAAGAGAATCTCAACATCTTCAGCTCTGCCACCTCCAGCTCTGCCTCCTGTCTTTTTGTTAGTGCCACTGTCTCTAAGCCGTACAACATAGCTGGTCTCACTACTGTCTTGTAAACTTTCCCCTTCACTCTTGCTGATATTCTTAGGTCACAAATCACTCCTGCCACCTTTCTCCACCCACTCCACCCTGCCTGCACTGTTTTCTTCACCTCTCTACCACACTCTCCATTACTTTGAACAGTTGACCCCAAATATTTAAACTCATCTACTTTCACCTCTTCTACTCCTTGTAACTGCACTATTCCACTGGGCTCCCTCCCATTCACACACATGTACTCAGTCTTGCTTCTACTGACTTTCATTCCCCTTCTCTCCAAAGCATATCTCCACCTCTCCAGACTAGACTCAACTTGCTCTCTACTCTCACTACAGATCACAATGTCATCTGCAAACATCATAGTCCATGGGGACTCCTGTCTGATCTCATCCGTGAACCTGTCCATCACCACTGCAAACAAGAAAGGACTCAGAGGATGTTTGCAGATATTCTGTTACATACAGTCCTCAGCAGCTGAGAGGCGGCACTCTGTGAACTGTGCAGGTTTTGTGCAGGCTCTCTGCAGGTTTTGTGCAGGCTCTCTACAGGTTTTGTACTGGCTCGCTACAGGTTTTGTGCAGGCTCTCTGCAGGTTTTGTGCAGGTTCTCTACAGGTTTTGTGCAGGCTCTCTGCAGGTTTTGTGCAGGCTCTCTGCAGGCTCTCTAGAGGTTTTGTGCAGGCTCTCTGCAGGTTTTGTGCAGGCTCTCTGCAGGTTTTGTGCAGGCTGTGCTTGAATCCACTGCAAAGGCTCATGTGCTGAAGGTTGGAGTGTCTGTGGTCTGGAGTGTCAGATTACAGTCAGATTGTCTGAGGACGCTGCAGTTTCACCTTCACATAGCTGCACTCAGAACAGCTGCTGTGACATCATCACGAGCTGGTCTTGGGTTTGACTGTGACCTGGACTGGAGTCACAATGTTCTCACAGCCAAGATGTCAGTCACACGTTCTATGTTGAATAAAAATTACAGGCACTTTTGATTGAGATATAATGCAAAATGTACATCAAATGGGCTTTTCAATATTCAATTTAAATGTCCACAAAATCTACATTCTGGTTCAGATCCGGATCAAACTTTGTCAGTCGATAAAGGATATTATATAGCGGCTGAGTGGATTCTTGTCATTTGATTGTTGTGTTGTACAACCCTAATTCCAGTGAAGTTGGGACGTTGTGTAAAATAATTCCCATTGAAATTGTGGCACATTATGAAGCACAAAATACAACAACGGAGACCCCAGACTGTTGAACAACTGAAGTCATACATCAAGCAAGAATAGGAAAGAATTCCACCTACAAAGCTTCAACAATTAGTGTCCTCAGTTCCCAAATGCTTATTGAGTGTTTTTAAGAAGGAAAGGTGATGTAACACAGTGGTAAACATACCACTGTCCCAGCTTTTTTGAAACATGTTTCAGGCATTATTTCAAAATAAGCAAATATTTGCACAAAAACAATAAAGTTTATCAGTTTGAACATTAAATATCTTGTCTTTGTGGTGTATTCAATTGAATATCGGTTGAAGAGGATTTGCAAATCATTGTATTCTGTTTTTAATTTACATTTTACACAACGTCCCAATTTCATTGGAATTTGTGCTTTGTATGTCACGTGACATGGATTATTCGTCCCATTTGTGTTGCATTGTATTTAGTGTGTAAATTTGGTTCCATATGTTTGGTACCATCCACTCTTTTCAGGTTTCAAATCCCGCAAAACCTCAGAGAGGTCGCCGCGCTGCGAGATCTCAGTAACATTGAGAACTGCATTGAGACACTCTGATTGGGCTACACTTTAACCACTGCACACGGACAACAGCATTAACATCGCAACATAAAACTATTTTTATATTGTGCCTAAAACTCTCATAAATATATTGTCTGGGTTTCTACAATCGCTTCCTGATCATGTCGTTCTGGGGGAAAGTGAAGTTTGCATTTTAAACGTGTCGATTATTGTTCTTTACAACACTGTCCTCTTTGTTCCAGACTAATATATATAATATGTCTGAAATTCGGTTTGCGTTTATTAAATTCCACACAGATTAAACGTAGCAGACACGGATTATTTGTTATAATTGTTTTAGCAAGTTTTCAGGGTATCATGTAGCAGTCTCTTATTAACGTGATGAAAAGCATAAAAAAATGCATTTTTGTAGTATAATATTCATTTACAATTGTCATCATGTGGATTCTCTATGTTGTTTTGACTGCAGTGACTCTCTGGCGCACAAGGGATTATGGGATACGTGAAAACCCTGGATTGCACGCTGCAAACCCCACCCACTAGTGTATGAAAACGGTGTTTTTATGCCGTGTTTTTGGTAATACATGTGTGAAAGTGGCGTATTTGTGGCACTGTTGGCTTGCCATGCTAGTGGTGGCGGTGTTTAGCTAAACGTGGAGTTTGTTTTGCTGATGGACGACGATTTGAAGGAGCTAATTGAAGCTGCTAATTCTTCTAAAACACACACAGAAAGACAAATCCACTCCACTGTAAGCCGTCTGGAGGCATGAAGTCATGAAGTGCTGTTAGGATGAAAAGCTGGAATACTTTCTGATGGGATTTTTTTTTTTTTTTTTGGGATCACAGACTGCTATTGCTTTTCCAATTTGACAGAGAACAATTATGGACTCTATTTAAAGTTGGTGTTGGACTTCAGCAGCAGTAGAACACCAAAATGTAAGTCCCTTTTCTGTTGTCTATAAATTATAAAATACCAAATGACAAGGATCTATTTTAGCACACACAGACACACGCGCGCAGACACGTACACACACACACACGCAGACATGTACACACAGACACACACACATAGACACAGACACGTACACACAGAGACACACGCACGCAAACATACACACAGACACGCATGCACACGCAGACGCGTACACACAGACACGCGTGCGCAGGCACATTCACACAAGTGCACACACACTTGTAGACACATGCACGCAGACACGCACACGCATGCAGCCACGTACACAGAGAGACGCAGACGCATACTCACGCATGCAGTCACGTACACACAGACACACGTTAACACAGACGCACACATGCACGCAGACACATACACAGACGCACACACACACCGACACGTACACAAACACCTCATGTTCGTCACACATGAACACACAGCTTTCACCTCATGAAATAAATAGTACCATTGAACTCATAAACCATCCTACATAACACTCTCAAATATGAAAGGCATTCAAGCTTTTTTTTTGACAGTTAAGAATTTTTCAACATTCCTTCAATGTTAAAGAGGGATTTTTCCAATTTTCCAAGATTTTTCCTGACTTTGACCTATGCCCTTGAATCAGTTCTTGCCTATCAGCACATGAATCTTCAGTAAATAGTTCATAATGATGTATGAAAAATTGTGGGCTCCAGGCTGTTCACAGACAGACAGACAAACAGGTGAAAACAGAACTTCCTCCAGCTTCAGCATTGCTGGGACCTTCACATGCAAAGAATGAACAAAGTTCACTAAACGGACAAAATGAGTTTTTGCTGAAATCCAGGCGGTTTATTTTTCAAATGTAGCTCATGTTAATAAAGAGAAAATCAAATCAAATTTATTGATTTATAGAGCGCCAACTCAGGACAAGGTTGCCTCAAGGCACTTCACACAGCACAACTTGGAAAACAGAACAAAATGAATTAAAAGATGTAAAACATAATAAAAGTGCAAAACCATAAAAGAGTAAAAAGAATAAAAAACACATAACATAATATTGTAACGATAAAACAGGGAAAATAAGTGCGTCTTAAGTCTGGACTTGAAAGTCTCTACAGAATCTGACTCGTTTATTGATGCAGGGAGATCATTCCACAGAACAGGGGCACAATAAGAGAAAGCTCTGTGACCCACAGACTTTTTATTCACCCTAGGGACACTATGTAGTCCTGCACCTTCAGAACGCAGAGCCCTAACCCTAATCCTCACAAAAGTGACTCACGATTGACATATTTTAATGGCTCTGAGAGGGGTTAAGAAGCGGATTTGCTGCTTCTGAAAGGCAGTGAAACAAAGAACCGAAGCAGCGGGTCGGAACAGTGCTTCATTGCTTCAAAATGATGCACTTATTAAGTTGTAGTTGAAGTTAAGTTGATTCAAAATCTCCACCACCGGACAAGTTAAGTTGTAGTTGTCCAGTGGTGGAGATTTTGAATCAGGCTGCTCGTGTTCTGTAACATCCACAGGTGGACTTGAATGCTGAGAGCAGGACAGCTGCGAGACCGCTCTTCTTGCATGTGATTAACCTCTGGGTACCGAAACTTGACACCGAAAGATGAGGCATGTTTCCATACTCGGTACTTCCGAAGCATTTTGGTTGGTGCCACAAAAGAACCGAAGTTCGGTACCCAGCCCTAGCAGGGAGATCATTCTACACAACAGGGGCATAGTAAGAGAAAGCTCTGTGACCCGCAGACTTTTTATTCACCCTAGGGACACTAAGTAGTCCTGCACTTTGAGAATGCAAAGCTCGGGCCGGTACGTAGGATTTAATTAGGTCAGCTAGATAGGGAGGTGCCAGTCCATGAAGAATTTTATAGACTAGTAGCAGAACCTTAAAATCTGATCTCACAAGGACAGGAAGCCAGTGAGGAGACGCCAAAATGGGTGCAATGTGGTCAAACTTTCTGCTTCGTGTCAAAACTCTGGCAGCAGCATTTTGAACCAGTTGGAGACCCCTAATGCTGGACTGCGGTAAACCAGAAAATAGAACATTGCAGTAGTCCAATCTAGATGAGACAAATGCATGAATCAGGGTCTCAACATCAGCCATAGATAAGATGGGACGAATCTTTGCTATATTTCACAGGTGGAAGAAAGCAAGTCCTCGTAATATCTCTAATGTGGAGGTAAAAGGACAACGTAGGATCAAAATTACCCCAAGGTTCCTCACTTTGTCAGTGTGATGTATGACACACGAGCCTAGGCTAAGCGTTAACTGGTCAAATTGATGCTGATGTCTCACTGGACCAAGAGCCATCATTTCAGTCTTATCAGAGTTTAAAAGTAGGAAGTTACTAGACATCCAACTTCTCACTGATGCAAGGCAATCATCTAAGGATTTTATGTGAGTGAGATTACCAGCAGTTATCAGCATGTATAATTGAGTATCATCAGCATAGCAGGGGTGCTATATAAAGGGAGAAAAGCAAGGGGCCTAAGAGGGACCCCTGTGGAACCCCAAATTTCATGTCACTAAGGTTAGAGGTAGTGTTACTGTACAAAACACAGTGAGAACGATTGGTCAGGTATGATATCAACCATGCAAGGGCACTTCCAGTAATCCCAAAATGATTCTCCAGCCTATCGAGTATCGAGAGTTTAAAAGAAGGAAGTTGCTGGACATCCAGCTTCTCATTGCTGCAGCTGGCTGAGCTTTTCAAAGAGAACATATTTATCTGGGGGAAATCCACAAGGAATATTTTCTTTTCTTTTTAAGGCTGTCTGCAGGAGGGTGTGTCTGTGTGTGTGTCTCTGTGCGTGTGTGTCTGTGTGTGCGTCTGTCTGCGTGTGCATGAGCTTTTAAAAGAAGCTACCCTGACCGTGTGTGATGCATGTGCACGCTGACGTCCGTGAGATGTCTGTACATGACTCCAGAGGTGTTAATCGGGTTTCAAAAACAGCGTGTTCAGTTTTAGAAGTTTTTATCTCTCGCTAGCTTTTACATCATTTGTGAGAAACACGTTAGATTTATACATAAATATAGCAGTATTGGGGTGTTTTCCTTCATATTGGATGAGGAGCCACAGAGAGACCAGCCAGTGACATCATGCTGCCTCTCTACTCTCATTGGGTGTCACTGCTTCCCAACATTCCTTGTGCAAGTCTGAACTACTGTGCCTTGGGAGAGAGAATGGCAACATGACGAGTCAAAAAAAAAAAAAAAAAGAAACGGTCACATGACTCAATGATGCCATCTTGGGCTCAAAATAGCGTTGGCTGTTAATGTGTCTGCATGTAAATCCAGCTATTTTATTTATTTATTCACTGAAATTGCCGGGTTGTTGTGCATTTGGAGGCACAAATAGACACAACAAGGGCCTCAAGATGTACAGATTCCCTTCAGATCCCAACAGAAGAAACATTTGGGATACTAAAGTCAGCTGTGTGGGATTGAAGCAACTTCATCGTCAAAGCCATGAGAGGTAAATTTATTGTTCAGTCCGATGTACAGTAAAACTCACCTAAACCATCATCGTGTAAACCAGATATTCAGTCACCAGTCAAAAAAAAGTCCCAAAGATTTTGTATTGTTTTCAATGTAATAAACACCGTATATAACGGATTTTTCGCTCACATTGGATGATATGTCCCATCTGATCACAATGTATTTCCATCAAAAACTAACAGAGGTACAAATTAAAGTTCAGCTCTGACACTCGCTGATTTGAGCAAAGTGGGATTTTGATAGCACCTGTACCTGGATGTGTTGCTGTTTGTGGTTAAATGATTTTAAAAAAAATGTTGAAAACATTAAAGGTTCATTCAGTAGTTCAGCGCAGTTCGAACCGAAATAGCGCCATGTTCTGAGTTGACGCCGTTCTCTCTAATCAGGGCTCTCTAGTCGGTCTGTGCTCTAACATCCCAAAGAGCAGATTCAAATCTGGACACTTTCTCTTTGCATGTGACCCCAAACCCAGAATTAACATGTTCACACTGAGGACAAAACAGCAGAACTGTGTCTCAACAGCATCTCACACAGGCTGTCAGGGACTGGGCCCGGTCAGGGCGCTAAGCCCTTGATTTTCCTCTTTTCATGGTTTCCGGTCAGCTTTGATTTATTACTATTTAGTTTCATCATGATTTATTCTGTCATGTTTTTCTTGTCACTTTGTTCTTGTTACTATTCACTAGTCATATTATTTTCATCATATGGTTTTTCTCAGTTCTGTTTTTGTTACTTTCATCATGTGTTTATTCTACGTTCTAATTTTGCTTTGTCACTTTCCTTGTTACATTTATATTCTGATCATGTCTCAATTCCTTTCTATTAATCTGTGTTTTCATAGTTGATCATTTAGTTATCATTTGCTCATTTATGCTGTTCTCATTTCTGTTTGCACTTTGTCTGGTTTTGTTTCTTTTCTACTTAGAGTTTATGTCTGCTGTTCCAGTATTAGTTCTGTCATGGTGTTTAATTTCTTATTATTCTCTGAGCAGTTTTATCTAGTTTATCTCCGGTCTGCTTTTCTGTCCTGATTAAGTCTGTCTCACCAGTTCATGTTTAGTCTAGTCTCTTGTTCATGTCTGATTCCTGTTCACGGAAATATGATTCAGTTGTAGCTCAGTTTTGTTTTTGCCTCTTGTTCCCACTTCACATCCTGCACCTGCTTTCATGTCCTTGTCTCACACCCAGTTATTTATGTTCACTTAACATGTCTCACGCCCAGTTATTTATGTTCACTTAACATGTCTCACGCCCAGTTATTTATGTTCACTTCACATCCTGCACCTGTCATGTTTTTCTCTCACTTTAACTCTGTCTGCTTTGTCTTCTTTCACTCACGCTCTGTGCACCTGTTCACATATCTTTGTCTTTTCTTCACTCCACCTTGTGTTGTCCTCCCTCACTGTCTTGCACTATGAAGTATCTTCGTTCACTAGCCACGCCCCCTTCTTGATTGTTCCTCACATGCACTTAGTTAACTCCTGTCTTATTTAATCTCCATCCAGCCACCACACCCTTGCTCGTTTGTTGTCTTTGTACACTCACCAGCACTTTGTCTAGTCCTGTTTTTGCCGTGTATCAATCAATCAATTTGTTTATTTATATAGCGCCAAATCACAACAAACAGTTGCCCCAAGGCGCTTTATATTGTAAGGCAAGGCCATACAATAATTACGGAAAAACCCCAACGGTCAAAACGACCCCCTGTGAGCAAGCACTTGGCAACAGTGGGAAGGAAAAACTCACTCTTAACAGGAAGAAACCTCCAGCAGAACCAGGCTCAGGGAGGGGCAGTCTTCTGCTGGGACTGGTTGGGGCTGAGGGAGAGAACCAGGAAAAAGACATGCTGTGGAGGGGAGCAGAGATCAATCACTAATGATTAAATGCAGAGTGGTGCATACAGAGCAAAAAGAGAAAGAAACACTCAGTGCATCATGGGAACCCCCCAGCAGTCTAAGTCTATAGCAGCATAACTAAGGGATGGTTCAGGGTCACCTGATCCAGCCCTAACTATAAGCTTTAGCAAAAAGGAAAGTTTTAAGCCTAATCTTAAAAGTAGAGAGGGTGTCTGTCTCCCTGATCTGAATTGGGAGCTGGTTCCACAGGAGAGGAGCCTGAAAGCTGAAGGCTCTGCCTCCCATTCTACTCTTACAAACCCTAGGAACTACAAGTAAGCTTGCAGTCTGAGAGCGAAGCGCTCTATTGGGGTGATATGGTACTATGAGGTCCCTAAGATAAGATGGGACCTGATTATTCAAAACCTTATAAGTAAGAAGAAGAATTTTAAATTCTATTCTAGAATTAACAGGAAGCCAATGAAGAGAGGCCAATATGAGTGAGATATGCTCTCTCCTTCTAGTCCCTGTCAGTACTCTAGCTGCAGCATTTTGAATTAACTGAAGGCTTTTCAGGGAACTTTTAGGACAACCTGATAATAATGAATTACAGTAGTCCAGCCTAGAGGAAATAAATGCATGAATTAGTTTTTCAGCATCACTCTTGAGACAAGACCTTTCTAATTTTAGAGATATTGCGCAAATGCAAAAAAGCAGTCCTACATATTTGTTTAATATGCGCATTGAATGACATATCCTGATCAAAAATGACTCCAAGATTTCTCACAGTATTACTAGAGGTCAGGGTAATGCCATCCAGAGTAAGGATCTGGTTAGACACCATGTTTCTAAGATTTGTGGGGCCAAGTACAATAACTTCAGTTTTATGAGTTTAAAAGCAGTGTATCCAGATCCTGCTTTGTGTTTTTTGACTGCGCCTTTTGCCTTGCCCATGATGTCTGTGTCTGCTCGTGCCTTTGAACCCTGCTTGCCCATGACTGCGTTTTTGCCTGACCCTGTTTGTGTTCTGCCTTGCCGACTGATCACCTGTGTACCGAACCAGAGCCTGAATTAAAGACCATGAGTACTTCTACATCCAGTAGTCCGAGAGTTTGCATTTTGAGTCCAAACACTTCGGGTGCCTGGCACCCGGCGGGCGTGACACAGGCCAAAAATGAAAAAAAAGAAAAAAAGAAATTTGATCGAATGTGAAACACTGTCACAGTGCAAATATAAAACCTCAGTTATTCTTTGCATGGAATATTGTTCTGGTTAAGCAGCTTCAGAAAAGCTTATTGACAAGAAAAAGTTATTTTAGAAAATTTAACACAGCTGAAAACAACATCATAAAACAGACATTTTTCTATGTCAGTACATAAAAAATGTAGTGTAACTGTAAAAAGACTTTACGGAACCACCCTGGAAGACAAACTATGATTTAAAATTGCCAGCATCGGCTGCCCGATACAAAACAAAATTTCTTTAAAAAATCGTGGGGAGACAGGATCATAAAAAGACCCAGATTTGATGTGCCCTACTATATCCTCTAAAAATTAAAAGGTCACAGATTCAAACTGGGTAAACAGGACAAGAAACCAAGGCTGAAGGGTCAGAAACAGGAACTAAGATAGAAGCCCTAATATGGTCAACTTTCTGCATAAAAAAGCCGGCAAACTTGTTGCACGTATCTGGGGAGACGTCCAAACATACATTCTGTGCAATATCTAAGACAGAGTCAATGTTCTTAATAGGGATGGGTATCGAGAACCGGTTCCTTTCGGGTATCGTTAAGAAATAGTTCGATCCACCGACATCAATAACCTTTTTGCTTAACGATTCCCTTATTGGTCCTTCAGAGTCGCCATTGTTTTTGGGGGTGTTTGCCAGGAAAATGATTTCTTTACATTGATTACAGACCCTGCAGCGGGTCTGTAATCAACTTTTCTGCAGCGTGGCTTTGCTTTGAAACTTGAACCAATCGAAGCAGTGATTCACAGATCGAAGCAGTGATTCACAGATCGAAGCAGTGCTTCGATTTGCTTAGTGTTGCCACAGTTACTTTGAAAAAGTAATCCAATTACTGATTACTCCTTGAAAAAGTAACTTAGTTACTTTACTGATTACTCAATTGTAAAAGTAACTAAGTTAGATTACTAGTTACTTTTTTAGTTACTTTCCCCAGCTGCCGACAACAACCCTCTGCCACCTCAACATGACAATGATACCTGTTTTGCCAAAACTCACTTTATAGTCACCCTTTCTTGACTTCAATGAAAATAAATACTTGTTTTATAAAAAGTCAAATAAAGACCTCTCTCTTGACCTCATATTTAACTGTTGACAGCACTGTAACAGTAAAACTTGCAATTTCAAACCTACATTGTTTATAAATGTAACTATTAAATTCTAACATTTTTCTAACATTTAAATTCTCTCTAAACATTTTACTTGTCGAAATTATTATTATTTTAAGCAATATTAGTAGCTGTAGTAAAAACGGCTTCAAAACTGGACCTTTAATCTAGGGGTGTTGTGAGGGGGGGCACATCCTTGCCCCACGCCCCCATTCCATCTGGATTCGCCCCTGCTGTGGCGTTTGAGCACAAAGAATGGATAACATTTATTTATGCAGAAAACATGACCAGATTTACAGGTAAGAAAGTTTTATTGCGTTTTCACATCATATGGTCCTCAGAAAGAGAGTTTAGGTGCATTTGAGTGGAACATAGTGCTAGTTGTTGACACATCGCGGAGGATCAGCTGTTTTTAACGACCAGATACAGAGCGGCTCAGCTCAGAATTCTAAATAAAGGAGGAAAAAAAGTATAAAAATGTCTTTGTAAAGCTCAGTGCAGGTGTGCTGATCACCGCGCTTTAAGAGGTGAGGACGAGTCGAGCAGCTGCAAAAAACCGTGGATGAAAAGCTCACAGCTCGCTGAAAGTGGGCAGTTCAGTCGAACCCCGACCTCCTGCCCACAAGTTTAATGCTGCTATCGACCCACAATGAAAAATAATAGTAACGCACAGTGACATGGAGAAGTAACTTTAATCTGATTACTGATTTGGAAAGATTAACGCATTAGATTACTCGTTACTAAAAAAAGTGGTCAGATTAGAGTAACGCGTTACTAAGTAACGCGTTACCGGCATCACTGGATTTGCTGCCGTTGATTCACAGTTTTCTTTTGCTTTATCTTAATTTTCCCCACTAAAATCCTAATGAGCATATGTCTGTGAGTAATATTTACCTTTTTTATGTTAAACCGACCTGTTATGGTCTTCTGAAACAGTTGATAGATGTATTTTATAACTTAAAAACGGGACCGATGCTTATTTAAGTTTAATGACAATTTGTTTCGGTCAGACCATATTTTCAATTTGTTAATTTCTTCAGTGATTTCGTCCAGAACTATCTGCCAAGCTAGAAAACTGCTGCATCCTAGTAAGAGCAGAATACAGTCACTTGCCCAGTTATGGATCATTGCCGGTTCCGGATCACTGCTGTAGTATTTGCGCCGCCGTTTCTCGTAATCAGCACGAATAAGCTAATACGTGGTACCAATGGAAAGATTGATGTTTGTCTGCAAACAACCACAAGCCCGACCGGATCCAGCCGTCCTTGTGATCAGCAGAGGAATCAAAACATCCTGGTGTCTGCGGTGTACGCGCTTTTTCTCACTCATTCCTGCAAGTTTTAAAGTAACGATCTCTAAAACGTAGCAAAGGTGAGTTAGCTATTCAGTGTTTTTGGTTCTAGAGTGGGAAAATACTTACTTACTTGGGTAGAAAATGTCAGTGTGTTATGTCTTGCTGTTTAATTGCTGCACGCATTTATCTCTGATGTGAAAATTTACCGGTTGTGGATCATTGAAGCAGCAGCCTCGTGTCAGTACTTGTGAGCCATGTGGACTTTGGGGGTCATCACAACATCACGAATGGGCATGAATGTGGGGCTTTTACTTTTTAATTCGGGAGAATTCTCACCTCCACACTTCATTTTTTGCTCATAAAAACGTATAACAGTGCCTTGCGAAACTAAGTAAATTCTCATTTAATGAGTATAATTTATATAATTTTGTGTTCAAAACACATTCTCGGGCACAGTGTGTATCATTCTGCATTAGAAGGGCTCTAGCCAGATGCCAGGAATGCCCCAAAAGTGACGCAGAGTGTTGTGATCCAGAACCGGCAAATATTTGCACCACACATAATGTGGCTTCACACTTTAAGTAGAAGGGCTACCCCATCCTGACTTCTTCAGCTAGATAACATCCAAATACCCAATACAACAATACACAATTAAAGGACATTCAGTTGCATTATGGCTCCGTATAGCGGGACTTTAAAAAAGGTGATCCAGAACTGGGCAGCTGACTGTACTACTGGAATAAATTTGAATAACGAAAGTTGTTTTTTTTTTTGTTTGTTTGTTTGTTTTTCTCACCAAAATGGATGCTGCACGCACTGCAGTTTATTGTCTGGAATAGTCCCAGATTGCATTTCAGGGGTTCTAGAATTCAAACATTTTTGTGAGGGAGGTGTTGGGGGGTATTTTTGTTTTTCACCACTTTTAGCCAAGAATATGTCAATTGTGAGTGACTTTTGTGCGGATTAAAGTCACTAACTGGGACTCCTGTTTTATAGGGAGAAAGAAAGGGGAATCACCCACCGTTCTGTTCACACAGCTCCAAACGCTTGCAGAGTCAAGTTAGAATGATAGAGTCCAGTTGGAATTAATAAATTCAAAGCGAAATGCCATTTAAATCAAATGATGCCTCTTTCCAAACATTGTAATACAAACAAACTGCAATCGATCTAAACGTTTTTCCTTCCAAAATGAGACGTCCTGCGCTGACGTGCAGCAGCCGGCTGAGCTCAGCTCAGAGGTACGGAGACACATTCATGCCAGAATGTCTGAAAGGAAATGTTTTTGACAAAAACTACACATTTTATTTATTTTAATTTATGTCCAGAGATCAAGGATCCAGTGACCAATTTAAAATGTTGTGTTGACATAGAAAACCTGTAAAGCCTACTTTTAGTACACAGAAAATTCACAAGAGGTATTGATAAGGGAATTGATAAGGAACCAGATCGACAAGCGGAATCGATAATGGCATCGATATCTATAAAATCTTATTAATACCTATCCCTAGTTCTTAAACAACACACATGGGTTGTGACCAGGGTTCTAGCTGGGACTATTTTAGTGCTGGGTAAATTATGCGATTGTGGCTCAAAGCTTCGGGGGAGCCCCTGGATCTGCGGCCCTCTGAAGCTATAGGGTTTTATGCAACTAAAACATTCTTGGCAAACCTTATTTTAACTCATTTTGGGTGGGTTTAGATTGCAAGATGCAAGAATTATATTAAAACTTTGAGTCAGTTTTTCACGTTCCTCTTTCACTGACACTGTGCCCCTCCTCCTCTCTACCCCTCCTCCTCCGCTCTCTCACTCTCTTGTGCGTCTGCTGTTTTCAAACTCGGAGCTTTTTGGAAATACGAAGCCTTTCAACTGTAAAATAAACTACATTTCTGAATGTATGTTCAGATACAGATACAGAAGGATCTCTGGAGGACTTTCTTTTTTTTTCGGCTCAGAGCGGAGCAGAGACACTGTTTCCAGCTGCTCCCGTTCACAGTTCTGTGGCCACAGAACGCGTTGACTCTCTGATCTCTGCTGTTTGTGATTTGACACGAAGAAAATGAGAAATATATTTCTTATTACTTTAATTATTTTTCAATTTTGATTTATTTTCATTTATGTAGCACCAAATCACACCAAAGTTGCCTCAAGGCACTTCACACAAGTAAGGTCTAACCTTACTAACCCCCAGAGAACTAACACAGGAGACAGTGGTAAGCAAAAACTCCTTCCGATCATACTGAGGAAGAAACCTCAAGCAGACCAGACTCAAAGGGGTGACCCTCTGCTTGGCCCATGCTACCAACCCAGTTGACAATACAATTTGCAAAACAAATATACAGGAAATGTTGCCGGTGCAGAGAACAGGAGGTTTCAGAAACAGACACCCACTTCCATCTCTGAATGGAGCCGCACCTCAAACAGAGAGAAAAAAAACAGAATCAGGCATCAGAAAGACAACAAATACAGTATAATTTGTCAGCATTAAGCAACAAGAAAAACAGAAGAAATACTAAGGTGATCGACGGCCACTAGCCCTAAGCTTCACTAAAAGACCCAGAATTTAGATAAAATTGAGGCCGCGGCCCGCTCCGTTTCCTAATAAAATTAATTAAAAGAGTAAAAAACATAGTAACATACTATGCCAGTATGCTAGCCATACAAAAGGGAAAATAAGTGCATCTTAAGTCTGGACTTGAAAGTCTCTACAGAATCTGACTGTTTTAATGATGCAGGGAGATCATTCCACAGAACATGGGCACAATAAGAAAAAGCTCTGTGACCCACAGACTTTTTATTTACAAAGTAGTCCTGCACCCTGAGAACGCAGAGCCCAGGCCGGTACTCCGGTTTGGGCCGGAGTCCCAAATTTAGCTTGAGACTCCGGCGAGGGCGGTCGCATCCCCACCCCAGCCTCTGCTCTGTCACTCCAGGAGGCCACGTGGCTGCAGCCCCCCCCCCAAGCTCGGCTGCGCGGGACTCTGCTGTGGCCTACACTGGCTTTGCCTCTATTTGGATGACGGACAGCTTCAAAGTTGAGCGTACATAAACAAATCAAATGTATATGTGTGGTTTTAATTCTGATGTGTGCCATTATTACGTTCAACCAGTAATAAATGTGCATTAATTGCTGGATTTCTGAGGTAAGTGGCTGTGAAGATACTTTTGTTGCACTTGTTGTAATGACAATAAATCATTTATTCATTCATACATACATACGTAAGGTTTAATTAGGTCAGCTAGGTAGGGAGGTGCCAGTCCATGAATAAATTTATAGGCTAGTAGCAGACCCTTAAAATCTGATTTCACAGGGACAGGAAGCCAGTGAAGAGATGCCAACATGGGTGTAATGTGGTCAAACTTTCTGCTTCCTGTCAAAAGTCTGGCAGCAGCATTTTGAACCAATTGGAGACCCCTAATACTGGACTGCAGTAAACCAGAAAATAGAACATTGCAGTAGTCCAATCTAGAAGAGACAAGTGCATGAATCAGGGTCTCAGCATCGGCCATCGACAAGATGGGACAAATCTTTGCTATATTTTGCAGGTGGAAGAAAGCAGTCCTCGTAATATCTCTAATGTGGAGGTCAAAGGACAACGTAGGATCAAAAATGACCCCAAGGTTCCTCACTTTGTCAGTATGATGTATGACACACGAACCTAGGCTAAACATTAGCTGGTCAAATTGATGCCGATGTCTCACTGGACCAAGAACAATCATTTCTTTCTTAGTAAGTAAGTAAGTAAACTTTATTTATATAGCGCTTTTCGCAGACAGGGGTCACAAAGCGCTTTACAAGGTAAAACAATAAAAATATACAGTAAAAATACACACTCAGTACTAAAAAATTATTGGCCATGAAAAGCCTGTTTAAAAAGTAGAGTCTTCAGTTGCTTTTTGAACATCTCAACAGAGTCCACGGATCGCAGGGACAGATGGAGTTTGTTCCAGAGACAAGGCGCTATGGCTTTAAAAGATCGGTCTCCTCGAGTTTTAAAGCAGGTTC
Organism: Thalassophryne amazonica; assembly: GCF_902500255.1. Taxonomy (NCBI): domain Eukaryota; kingdom Metazoa; phylum Chordata; class Actinopteri; order Batrachoidiformes; family Batrachoididae; genus Thalassophryne; species Thalassophryne amazonica. Next base: position 77,393,699 of record NC_047113.1, on the reverse strand, counting down.
GAGGAACCATCAACAGGTTCTGACCTGAAGATCTGAGGCTGCGGGCTGAGGTGTAGGGCTGAATCAAGTCAGCAATGTAATCAGGAGCCTGACCATGTAGTGCTCTGAAAGTGAAGACCAAGATTTTAAAATTAATTCTGGAGGCAACAGGGAGCCAGTGGAGGGATTCCAAGATAGGCGTGATGTGGGCTCTCCTGTTGGTGCGGGTCAGAAGCCTCGCAGCAGAGTTCTGGACATACTGCAACCGATTTAGCTCCTTCTTACCCAGGCAAGTGAACAGGCTGTTGCAGTAGTCCAACCAAGGTATGGATGATTTCCTCTAATTCTTTCTGTGACACCAATTCTTTATGTTTGGCGATATTTCGCAGTTGAAAGAAGCAATTCTTCACAAGCTTGCTTGCATGCTGAGCAAGAGACATTCCTTCATCGAAAATAACGCCAAGGTTTCTAAGGCTTGTTTTTGCCGTTAAGCCCAAGTCACCAAGGAGGCTCCTGATAACAGGAACAGCACTGTCAGGGGCAACAATAAGTGTCTCAGTTTTTTCAGAGTTTAGTTGCAGACGGTTTCCATTAAGCCACTTCTTCACCTGTGACAGGCAGTCAAATAAAGAGTTCAGTTTGTGGACTTCTGAAATCTTAAAGGAACAGTACAGTTGTAAGTCGTCCGCAAACGGGTGGTAGGAAATATCCCTAAAGCCCTGAATCATCTGGCCGAGGGGAAGGACATACAACTGAAACAGCAGTGGCCCCAAAACAGAACCTTGTGGGACACCATACTGTAAGGCTGCTGTTTTCGATAGTTTATGGCCAGCCAACACACTAAAGGTCCTCTCCTCCGAGTATGAGGCAAACCACTTCAGCACGGACCCTGACAACCCTACCAGATTGCGCAGCCGGTTGACCATAATGCTGTGGTCGACGGTGTCGAAGGCTGCGGACAGGTCTAGCAGGACTAGGACTGTGCATCTTCCTGCATCAGCGGCCATTTCTTATCAGAGTTTAAAAGTAGGAAGTTGCTAGACATCCAGCTTCTCACTGATGCAAGGTAATCTTCTAAGGATTTTATGTGGATGAGATTACCAGCAGTAACCCCAGAATGTTGCAATATGTGCCCAAGGGGTGCTATATAAAGAGAAAAGCAGGGGGCCTAAGACAGACCCCTGTGGAACCCCAAATTTCATGTCACTAAGGTTAGAGGTAGTGTTATTGTACAAAACACAGTGAGAATGAATGGTCAAGCATGATGTCAACCATGCAAGGGCACTCCCAGTAATACCATAATGATTCTCTAGCCTATCGAGTAGAATATGATGATCCATGGTATCAAACCCAGCACTGAGATCTAACAGCACCAGAACTGTAGTAGTGTCTGAATCCATTGCAAGCAGAACATCATTCACCACTTTAGTGAGAGCTGTCTCTGTGGAATGATATTTTCTAAAAGCATACTGCAGTGGCTCAAAAAGATTTTTCTCAGTAAGGTGGTCCACAAGCTGACGCGAAACCACTTTTTCCAGAATTTTAGAGCAAAATGATAGATTTGATATCGGCCTGTAGTTTTTCAACACACTAGGGAGAAGATTAGATTTCTTAAGTAATGGTTTAATCACTGCAGATTTCAAACATTTAGGAACAGAGCCAGAAGTTAAAGAAACATTAATAATTTCCAGCACAGTCAGCCCAAGAGTGGGCCACAGGTCCTTAAACAGGTTTGTTGGTATGGGATCAGATAAACAGGTTTTGCTTTTTTATGTGTAACCTAATGTCTTCTATTTTCTTCTCGAAGTAATTCAGGAAATCTTGTGCTGTAAAAGGAGAGTGAACTACAGGTGGTTGTCCATGAATAAATGTTGCCACCGTGTCAAACAAGAACTTTGAGTTATGCTTGTTTTTGCTGATCAAATCAGAGTAATAGGTCCACTTTGTAGCCAATAATGGATGCTTATTAAGATAGCATCACGCCACGCGAGGTGGAATACTTCTAATTTTGAACTACGACATTTCTGTTCTAGACCTCTTGCCTTATGCTTGAGGTCACGCAAGTTATCATTGAACCAAGGAGACTGTGTTTTGGGGGGCGTGGTTTTAATAAAGGTGGCGTAATCATGTCGAGTGTAGTTTTGAGCGCAGAGTTTAAACTAACCACAAGACTGTCTACTGTTTGGGCATTTGTCAAACATGAAGCTAATATATCAGTCAGTCTAGCTTTGAGTTCAGTCGTAGTTGAGGAGTTGATGTATTGCCGCAGTGATATATAAGGTTGTTGTTCCACTAAACGGCAGCAAAACTGTAAACCTAATAAGTGAGTGATCAGAGACCACTGATGTAAGAGGCATGATGTTAATATTTGTGACAGCAATACCATGTGCAAGAACTAAATCCAGGTTATTTCTACTAATGTGCGTCAAGTCCTGAATGCATTGCTGAAATCCTAATGCATCTACAATTTCCATAAATGATTTGCAGAGCGGATCAGAAGGCTTATTTATATCAATGTGAAAGTCACCAATAATCAGCATGTTATCTGCACTAGTCGACAAATTAGAGATGAACTCACCAAATTCATCTAAGAATTCAGAGTATGGGCCAGGGGGCCTATATACAGTGACAAAGTAATACGGCTGATTTTTATTTTTCTGATCTTGGTAATATGTAGCATCGTGGGCAGAGCAGAGAATCAGATGTTCAAACGAGTTATATTTGTGACCCCTAACAGCTAATAAATTAAACCTAGATTTATAAATAAGAGCAACACCCCCACCTTTCTTCGCATCACGAGGGACATGACTAAATGTGTATGCCGGTGGGCAGGCCTCATTTAAGGGGAGGACAGCAGTAGGTTTAAGCCAGGTTTCACATAACCCAATCATATCTAAGTGGTGATCCATAATTAGATCATTAATCAGTGTGGATTTTGAGGACAGTGCGGTTGACAGTTGGGCTGTTTGGATTTCTCCCTGCCACAGAAACTGGACTATCACCAATGTGGATTTTCTGCACTAATTTCCCCACTAAGCTAATGGATTCTACACCTGCATTTTGTCATAAACCTTGCAGGGTCTCTAATCACCTGCTCTGTGGCCTGCTGTAAAGTCCAAATGTTACCCTCCCTGTAGAGCTCTCTCTGTGTTCGCAGACAAGATGGCAGCACCCAGTAGGGTGAAGGCTGTGCGGCATCAGCAAGCCATGGTGGCCCCAAAACGAAGGCCAGTTATCAAAAAACTAAAGCCTTGCTGTCTACAACATTGCGCCAGCCACCTTTTTAACGATGTCAATCTGCTTAACGTGTCATCATTACCCCGGGAGGGGAGGGGACCAGAGACTATTAATTGATGCCGACACATCAATTAATAGTTCAGCATTTCTTCTCCAATCAGGAGCAACTTTTAAAGCAGCTTTTGTTTGTTTGTTTGTTTGTTTTTTTCATTGCCATGATGTCCTCAGTCTGGTACTTTGTGGAATGTTTGTAGGCAGTAAAATCACTACTTTGTTGTTGTGAATGTTAACTCGACTTTGTGTTTTATGTTATTTGTATTGACCTGCTTAGTCCACAGTAACCATGGTAATGGTGTGTTTCCACCCTCAGGAGTGGATCGGCAGGGCTGTGACCCCAACACACGCTTCCTAGTTCCTCCACGGACAGTCCAGTGGGTGGCATTGTTGCAGAGAGGAAATTGTACCTTCAAAGAAAAGATAATGAAGGCAGCCACGTTCAACGCTACCGCCGTACTCATCTACAATAACTCCACCGACAAGACTGTCAAGATGGGACACGAAGGTGAGACGGCTGCCTTACAGCTTCTAGGCAACATGAGGTTGCATGCAACAAGTGAGACACTGATTTATTTTTGCAGTGAATTTTCACTTTGTCTCACCTCGCTCAACATATTCTAGAACATTCCAGAGGACAAACTCTCTTAGAGACTCATCATCAATAATCTTCAGCCACACAGAGTCAAATGATATTTACTGATGGGATTGTTTTACAGAAAGAAAGGACGTGATGTCCTAATAATCCATGTCTGTCTCTAAATATAGACACGAGGCTCAGTATTGGACAGTCACACTGACCTCAGATTGAACGTGCACGGTTACCGCTCTGTCTCTGCACGTTCAGATAGAAACATGCAGTTACCGCTCTGTCTCTGCACGCTCAGATAGAGTCCAATAGATGGCGTTGTACCTCAATCACACATTTATTGTTAGTTTTTACTAATAAGGGTTGTTGTTGGTCTTTTGGCATAGTGGATCCAGCACAGATCCACATTAGGATTGGGTTCCAATAGAACGTCATTCACGGATCGGAAACTTCTGATCCAGCCTGCGGAGGTTTCTGATCCAGGAGCCGTGTGTGTGTGTTTTCTGCTGAAACATTTCCACAAGTGTTTCCCTGCTGGCTGGCTGTGGGATGGGGGAGTTCCTGATTGGAGGTGTGTCTCAATGAGACGCGGACCAGTGAGACTTGCCTCTCTTCAGGAAATTCCTTCTTGGCAGCAAGCTAGCAGGCGAGCATTGAGCAGCACTGTCGCTGACCAACTTTTCATTACATGCCTGTTGTGTAGAAATATTTTACAATTTTACAAACTTGCATTTAAAATGTACCTTCTGGCAAATTGTAGCTGAACTTTTAGGTCTTCTTTTTAAGAAAATCCTCCTCTATACCACTTCATCATGAAGCTGGATAACTGGGGATACAAAATATCGTCATAAAAAATCAACAATGATGGTAATAACTAGCATGTTGTCTGTGGGGAACCATGGGCTCTAGATTGTATTTTTAACATATTAAGAATTATATTATGTACTTGCATTGAACTCACTAAATAAAATCACACACTCACACTTTTAATATATATATGATTTATCGCCCCCTGCTGGATTGGTGTGTGAGTCCAGAATGTAAATATTAATGTCCATTGTCCAATGTTGTTCAATGTCTAAAAATATTAATTGTATCAATGCTCAGTTTTGGTGCGTTCATCCTTCACCCAAAATACATACCAAACGGCATATGTCAGCTTTCCCCAATTTGTGTGTGATTAAAACACACACACACACACAAACATTGGCCACTTGGCTATTATAATACAGAACAGGTGTCACCAACCCTGTTCCTGGAGGGCCCCTGCGCTGCATGTTTTCCACGTCTACCTACTCAAGTCACACCTGATTTTTTTTTTTTTTAAAGCGGTGTTTTCCAGCCCTTGATTGGCTGAGCACACCTGATAGAGTTAATTGCATGGGAGTAGAACAGGAAGAGTTAGAAAACATGCAGAGCAGGTGCCCTCCGGGAACAGGGTTGGTGACCCCTGATATAGAATATTAAAGCAAACAGATCTCTGGTAACGGAATCGTATCTGTATCCAAATTCAGGTATTGGGATCGGATCGGAAGTGAAAAAAATGTGGATCGGTGCATCGCTAATAATAATAGTGTGTATATGATAACAAGTACCTAAACAATTTATGAATACATTAAAAGAGTAAATTAACATTAAAAACATTTCAGAATTAACAGGAAATAAAAGGGTGAAGTTCTTTAAAAACTGTTGAGGTCTAAGGTTCTAAAAACATTCTGGACTCACACACCATTCAATTCATTATAGAAACTCGGGATGCACCGACACCACTTTTTTCCCAACTAAGTACAAGTATGCGTACATACATTTGTGTAATCATCGATACCGAGTGCTGATACGAATACTTAATGATACCGTTACAGTTTTATGATAACTTTGAAAACATGTTTTATTCATCAGTTGTTCCTTATTTTTTGACTGTAACTTCTACCAATATCATTAGCTTTGTTTTTATTTACAAACATTTCACTTCAGTCCTGTAACTTCACTTTTTGACTCCAACAAATTGTCCTTTAACATTAACTGTGTGTTTGTTAACAAACATGACACTGCCAGACATCTGACTGAAATGTAACCTGGACTTCAGTACTACAAAATGTACAACATCAGTAAATGAACTGAAACTGTCCATCATTAACTTTATGTCTGTGAGGACTAAAAGCCTTTTTGAAAATGTGAGGAGCAGATTCATTTTGATGAAAAGAAGCTTCTCTGTGTTATCAGCTGTGAGACTGCTTCTGTTTTTATCTACAATATGTGACGCTGAGCTAAACAGCCTTTCACTCTCGACACTTTTTTTTAACCTTTAAAGTGGACACTTAAAGACAACATAGTCTTATTACATGTAAGAAAGGTTATATAATTCGGTCAACCTAAGCGTTTTGGGAAAATGGACGCGGTTCTCCCATTATATACAACATTTGAACGTCCCGCCACTGAAAAATGTGCACGCCTAGTGACCAGCTTCCCGCTGAGCACCAAGCCTGAAATACGTGACTGCGTGTAGACCATATCGGCTTGCGCGCCTGGCAGCCGTTGTTTACACTTTTTTTAGCGGCAGAAACTTTGATTAAACACAGCTCTCAGGGACTTGTTTGTCGATATGCCTGACCAGTGTGTCGCAGCATATTGCACAAACACAAGGGTGAAAGGTTTTAGCATTTTCAAGTCCAGGCAGATTGATCGAAAGCTGCGGTGTTGTGCAATGCATGAAATGTCAGACTCCGCTCGCAGACACTCATTTGCTCCCGACAGCAGACACTTTCCTCTACCATCTCCATGTTCTCACCGCTCACAGGAACACCAGAAATGTCAACCCCAAATAATATGTTCACAGTAATCTTGAAATGGTCAAGAAACCTGTAAAAATATCAGTGCAATACGTAGTAAACACGGCGGCGGCATGTTCACTGTTGTTTTCTGCGATCGTTTTCGAAACTTTCGCCGTTTATTTCCTATTCTTTTGTGAAAATAACGTAACTAAACATGGATGAATGCAATGCCAGGCACTCGAAAATGGCAAAAACCCGAAGGTAATGATGGTGGTCCGCAAGTAGTAGCTACACTTTTGCGGCTCCAGAACAGTAACAAAGGCAGTAAACAGACGTTAGAATTGAAAATGCTATAATTATAGTGTTATAAACAGCAGCAACAAAAATCAAAGCCTACCTTACCATTCCGTATTCTGCAGCCTTTCAAAATCCATCGGAATTGGCATGTCTCTTGCCTCTGCTTCGGCTCCTCCATAAACACCGGCATTATTTTCGCTGCCAGAATGCTCCTGGTTTGAATGTTCGTCCGAAAGATACAGCTCCAATCTGTAGGGTCTAATCACTGCTGCGACATCCTCAGGATCCAAGTCAGTCTCGATTTCCTCACAGAAATAATCCACACTTGAAGAGTCAGAAAATTTCTCGATCTCGTCACTGTCTGTGCTGAGGTCCATCTGTTCCTGTCAAACTAACAGACAAAGACGGGACTCTACACGTTGTGACGTCACAGCATCACGTGACTGCTGATGGAACCCTGCCAGCACGCTTTCCAAGAAACACACTTTTGAGAAGCTGTACAAACTTTCAACTTATTATACTGTATGTATATTTTGATATTTATATCAGTTTTACCTAATTTTTTAGGTGTCATATCCACTTTAACTAAATACGTACCGGTAACATACACAAATACAAACCGTAAATGGTTTTTTCCCCAAAGGTGTAACATGGTGTTGCGCAGCATCTCTGCCCACAAAACAGAGTAATTTTAACATAATTGTATTTATTTATTTATTTTCTTTGTGGATGATGGGATAATTTCATCGCGTGCAGACAGATTTGTCTGTTGCCATCGTAACTCAGCGGTTAACGAGGCACAGTGACTCTTTCAATTTGTGGCGCAAAGTGCGAGCCTCTACTCGCATTACCACAGGCATCCAACAAACATATTACACCTGAAGCCGAACGAGACGGTTTCCCATCGGGCTGGACAGCCACACCAGGGGCTGAAACTCAGCAACCTGATGGACAATCTCCACCGCTGATACTGTGATCTGACAGAGGAACTGTGGTGCAAAGTGCTGAAGTTACAGAGGAACTTTTTTCAACCACAACAAGGAATTAAAGTATTTTCGGATGTTGTTTTCCATCCTCAGGAGGCTGTATGTGGATGATTTTTCTTCAAGATCATGTGATGACGAATTCCACTGAAATGAACAGGGAAGACTTTTTATTTACTTAGTGTGTGCATTTACTCCACACGAGAACTGCAACTTTCAGCCAATCAATGGACAGCACTGATGGACGTATTTCAGCTTATGAGTAAATTACAGGAAAGCCTGTGAAAATCCATAAATTAGCTGCATCATTGTTTAAGCCGCAGTGTTCAAAATGTATGAAAAAAGTAGCGGTTTACAGTCCAGAAATTACAGAGCGTGTGCATGTGAAAATCCCCAGTTCAGAGGTTGACATCACGCTGCTGTAAAGGGGTATTGGGTGTCGTAGTATCTGAGAGATTTTAAGATTACAATTACATGTAAATGAATATGGTATCGGTCCAATACCTGATACTGGTATTGGTATTGGTTTGATATCCGATACTGGTATTGGGACTGGTGCATCCCTAATAGAAACTTTGCATAATTTATTACCACCTTTGAAAAATGTTAGCTGCTTGTATTATAATCATGACCTAATCTGGAGCCCGTGCTAAGCAGGACCCACTCTGCTTGGCTTCTGAGATCTGACAGGATCAGGCCCATGCAGAGCAGACTGGGTGCCATTTACTGATGACGGTAACATGTGTAAAACTTCTCCATGCAGATCTGAACTGGATCAGATCTGAACTGGATCTGCCGTGGTCCCCCGACAAACTGAGGGCAGTTGACAGAAAGACACCATCAATCAACTAACTAAGCTGGTGGTTCCCTGTGTAGGAACTGGTGACACAGTTGCTGTGATGATCACAGAGGAGTATGGTAAAGAGATCCAGGCCCATCTGGACAGGAACCTAACTGTCCTGGTCAACGTGGTGGTCGGACAGCGCAGCCCAAACAAGAACATCAACCGAGGGTCGCTGGTTTTTGTATCCATCTCCTTCATTGTTCTCATGATCATCTCATCTGCCTGGTTGATTTTCTATTTCATCCAGAAGATCCGCTACACAAATGCTCGGGACCGCAGCCAGGTGAGTGTACACGCACAAAACAAAATGTTCATAAACTCATATGTTAAACCCCTTTGCTGTCTAAAGCCTGAGCCTGAATGTGGTGCGCGTGACCCCCATCCACCATCCTGCAGGACTGCCCCAAGGTCCTCATTGGTAAGCGGAGCCAGACTGTCCACCCGCCACTGTCCCTGTGGGCGTGTCCTTACTGACAACTAAACCTAAAGTACCGCTGCAGTCTGTGACACAGGATGTAACTACTTTCAGGTGGAAAAATGCTTTTTAGGGATGAAATGCAGACCAGGAAAATTCTCCCTTTTGTGTCTGTTTTACACGTGTCCTTTCTCACCAGCGTCGTCTTGGTGATGCAGCTAAAAAGGCCATTGGGAAGCTGACTACAAGAACGGTGAAGAAAGGCGATAAGGTAATGTCACGAGTCTGTAGCAATTAAAAAAAATACAGGGCATCCCAATAAAAAGTGCCACAAAATCATTTGACTCCAATTCTGCAATGGCTAATCTGAATCTTTAATCTGAAATAATCTGTATTTTTGTTTGTTTTTCCCCCCAGACATCAAGATATATGTGAGGAATTTCTTCTGATGTAGGTTGAGACTGATCCAGTGAGGATGCCGCTAATTGAGCAAAAAGGGAAACTGGTGGAATTCTATTTTGAGACCAAATCAATGGTGCAAAACCAACAACAATATCAAAGTCACTTTGCAGTTAGAAAAGCTCCAGACAGAAAGCCAATATGGAGGATTGTAAAGACATTTCAAACTGGTAGAACTGTTCACGGTGTTAACAAAGAGACATCTGACCTAACCAGAGGAGCCGTGCACATACTGAGCACATCTTGTGAATGGCAAAACTCTGACAGACTGAGGTGGAATTGGAAGTGAACACCAGAGATAAAATTCCCTGGCATATGCTTCAAGATGACGTATAACAGATATCAGGATCTAAAAGTGGATAGATTTTCTACAGCTTTGTTTTTATGGCACTTTTTTTGGGACACCCTGTATAAAATCAGTCACTTCCACCAAGTAATGTCAGACAACAAATCAGCAGGTAAAGTGAGATTAAAAGATCTTGGACACTGCTCTTCCTGATGTGCAGCCACACTTTCACACAACCCCACAGAAAGGATTTTGTGTCACGCACATCGTCCTCTCTGCAGGGCTCATCGTGGATAGGACGTCAATCTATCACAGGGACAAACACATTAACACTCTGACTCACGCCTACAATCAGTGTCGAGTCACCAGTTCATCTAACCTGCATGTCTTTGGAAGTGGGAAGAAGCTGGAGCACCTGGAAAGAACCCACATGAACATGGGGAGAACGTACAACCTCCACACAGAAGGCCCAGGCAGGATCCTTTTCACACCTGGTCTTTTCCTGGAGCCTTCAACAATGTTCACTGCTCAGCCAGTCTGCTGCTACTGTTCTGCCATATATTCCATATGTGCCCACATAGTGGACATTCCCCATGGCTGCTAGCTTCAAGGTAATATTGATATGAAGGTGGGTGCTGGTGGCCAGAGTGCGCCAACGACACAGACAGACAAAAGGAACATGACATGCACAGTGTTCACAGGCAGCAGCCAAACTACATGCAAGTTTGACAACACCTTTTTAATTTTTCAGCAGAAGGTAGACATGTCCAACTCGGGTCTAATCTAACTCTGGCTTAAGTCTGGTCCACATTGCACCCATTTTGGCATCTCTTCACTGGCTTCCTGTCCCAGTGAGATCAGATTTTAAAGTTTTGCTATGAACCTATAAATTTGTTAATGGACTGGCACCTCCCTACCTAGCTGACCTAATTAAACCCTACGTACCGGCCTGGGCTTTGCATTCTCAGGGTGCAGGACTACTTAGTGTCCTGCACCCCGCGTCAGAGGGTGAATAAAAAGTCTGGGGGGCACAGAGCTTTCTCTTATTGTGCTCCTGTTCTGTGGAATGATCTCCCTGCGTCAGTAAAACAGATTCTGTACAGACTTTCAAGTCCAGACTTAAGATGCACTTATTTTCCCTTTCGTATGGCTAGCATACTGGCATAGTATGTTACCATGCTTTTGACTCTTTTCAATTCATTTTATTAGTAATGGAATGGGTCTCGGCCTCAACTTTATCTAATGTCTGGGTCTGTTAGTGAAGCTTAGGGCTAGTGGCCGGCCATCATCACCTTAGTATTTTCTCTGCTTTCCTGTTGATTTAGTGCTGATGAATTATACCTTAGGTATAGTTCTTTTCCGGCTGATTCTGCTGTTTTTGTCTCTGACCGAGGTAAGGATGGCGTCGCCTAGGATTGCAGGATTGACGGCTACAGACCGCAGGCTGTCGGACTGACTTCGGCATGCTGGGCCTGAAGCTGATGTAGCACATATCAGTCTGCATTTGGAATGGACTCTGCTGCGGGAACAGGCCCACTGATGGCACTGCCTAGACCTTCATTAGATGCTGGCCTGGCACCCCAGGGCACCGGACTGACCTCAGGATGCCCTGTCTGTGTTGGAAGTCCCACATGTTGTGGAATTGGACGTCCTAAGATTAAAGACTCAAAATGGACTGCTTGTTGATCTTATGTTTTTTCTGTTTCTGCTTTCCATTTCTTATGTTTAAGAAATTCTTTAAAAACTTTTTAAAAACCTTGTAACTGTTAACATGGCCCAAGCAGAGTGTCACCCCTCTGAGTCTGGTCTGCTTGAGGTTTCTTCCTAAAAACATCAGAGGGAGTTTTTCCTTACCACTGTCACCTGTGTTCTTGCTCTGGGGGTTGGTAAGGTTAGACCTTAATTGGTGGCAGCTTTGCTGTGATTTGGCACTATATAAATGAAATAAATAGAGTAAATTGAACTGGACTAACTCTGGTCTAATGCTTGCTTCAGTCTGCACTGACATGATAACGGCTGAAGCATTGCGGTGAAATTCAAATTGATTTGCTGAATGACACCTCTTCAAACTGGTTTACTGTGTTTTTCAGCTCAGCAGTTAACAAGGTTCTGTTTTAAAATGTTGTGTGTCCATGTGTTTTTGTAGGAAACTGATCCGGACTTTAATCATTGTGCGGTGTGTATTGAGGCCTACCAACTGAATGATGTGGTTCGGATCCTGCCCTGCAAGTGAGTTCAGACACGTATATATGCAAAAGTAACCCAGCCATAAAATGTGCACAACCAGCATCAAATAAAAAAAAATATATAAAATCAGAAAACTCTGGACACAGGATGTCACATTTTAGATGCACATTTCAGGAATGAGGTTGAAGATAAAATCTGTTTGGATGAACAGCTAAGTGAACTTTGCGTTGTGATGTCAACACTCGAGAATGTAACTGGTTGTGTTCCCCAACTCAGACACGTCTTCCATAAGGTGTGCGTTGACCCGTGGCTGAATGAGCACTGTACCTGTCCCATGTGCAAACTGAACATCCTCAAGGCTCTGGGCATTGTGGTGAGTCAAACCACTGCAAGCACCAAACTGGTTTTATACCAGTTTAACTGGTCAGTGTGAACTGGTCAGAGAAAAGCGTGAACTTGTACTTTAATTGGTCAGTGTGAACGGGTCAGAGAAAAGCGTAAAGTGGTAGTTTAACCGGTCAGTGCGAACGGCTCAGAGAAAAGCGTGAACTTGTACTTTAAGTGGTCAGTGTGAATGGGTCAGAGAAAAGCATGAACTTGTAGTTTAACTGGTAAATGTGAACTGGTCAGAGAAAAGCATGAAGTAGCAGTGCAGCTGGTCAGTGCAAACGGCTCAGAGAAAAGCATGAACTTGTACTTTACTGGACAATGTGAATGGGTCATAGAAAAGCGTGAACTTGTAGTTTAACTGGTAAATGTGAACTGGTCAGAGAAAAGCGTGAAGTGGCAGTGCAACTGGTCAGTGCGAACGGCTCAGAGAAAAGCATGAACTTGTACTTTACTGGTCAATGTGAACGGGTCAGAGAAAAGCGTGAACTTGTAGTTTAACTGGTAAATGTTAGCTGGTCAGAGAAAAGCATGAAGAGGTAGTTTAACTGGTCAATGTGAATGGATCAGAGAAAAGCGTGAATTTGTAGTGTAACTGGTCAGTGCGAACGGCTCAGAGGAAAGCGTGAACTTGTACTTTAACTGGTCAGTGTGAACGGGTCAGAGAAAAGCGTAAAATGGCAGTTTAAGTGGTCAGTGCAAACAGCTCAGAGCAAAGTGTGAACTGGTTTTATCACAGTTTAAGTGGTCAGAGTGAACGCTCAGAGAAAAGCGTAACATGGCAGCTTAAGTGGTCAGTGCAAACGGCTTCAAGAAAAGCATAAAATGGCAGTTTAAGTAGTCAGTGCGAATGGCTCAGAGAAAAGAGTATAATGGCAGTTTAAGTGGTCAGTGCGAACAGCTCAGAGAAAAGAGTAACGGCAGTAAGTGGTCAGTGAAAACAGCTTCAAGAAAAGCATGAAATGACAGTTTAAGTGGTCAGTATGAATGGCTCAGAGAAAAGTGCAAATTGTCAGTTTAAGTGGTTAGTGCAAATGGCTCAGATACAAATAAAATGGCAGTTTAACTGGTCAGTGCAAATGGCTCAGAAAAGCGTAAAATGGCAGGTCAAGTCGTCAGTACGAACAGCTCAGAGCAAAGCGTAAAATGGCAGTTTAATTGGTCAGTGCGGAAAAATCAGAGCAAACCGTAAAATGGCAGTTTAAGTGGTCAGTGCGAACAACTCAGAGAAAGCATAAAATGGAAGTTTAAGTAGTTAGTGCGAATGGCTTAGAGAAAAGTGCAAATCGTCAGTTTAAGTGGTCAGCGTGAACAGCTCAGAACAAAGTGTGAACTGGATTTCTAACAGTTTATGTTGTCAGTGCGAACGGCTCAGAGCAAAGCGTGAACTGGTTTTATAACAGTTTAAGTCAGGGGTGGCCAAGTTCGGTCCTCGAGAGCCACATTCCTGACACTCTTAGTTGACTCCCTGCTCCAACACACCTGAATCCAATGAAAGGCTCATTAAAAGTCTGCTAACGAGTCTTTCATTGGATTCAGGTGTGTTGGAGCAGGGAGTCAACTAAGAGTGTCAGGAATGTGGCTCTCGAGGACCGAACTTGGCCACCCCTGGTTTAAGTGGTCAATGCGAATGGCTCAGAGAAAGCGTAAAATGGCAGCAGAACTGGTCAGTTCAAACAGCTTCAAGAAAAGCGTAAAATGGCAGTTTAAGTAGTCAGTGCGAATGTCTTAGAGAAAAGTGCAAATTGTCAGTTTAAGTGGTCAGTGCGAATGGCTCAGAGAAACGTGAACTGGTTTTATAACAATTTAAGTGGTCAGTGCGAACGGCTCAGAGAAAAGCGTAAAATGGCAGTTTAAGTGGTCAGTGCGAACGGCTCAGCGAAAAGCATAAAATGGCAGTGTAAGTGGTCAGTGCGAACGGCTTAGAGAAAAGTGTAAAATGGCAGTGTAAGTGGTCAGTGTGAACAGCTCAGAGAAAAGCGTGAACTGGTTTCATGTTTACACAAACTTCACTGAGCTTTGGATTTGTCATCCACTCAGGTGTTTCCATTGTGCTGTACTGTTATTGGCTGAACTGCTGAAGTGAATCAGCCTGGACACACCCACACTGATGTGTCTCTGTCTCTGGGTGTGTAGAACAGTCTTCCCTGTGTGGACAGTGCGGTGTTGGATGTGGACCATTTGGGTGTCAGGCAGCCATCCAGCATCCAGAGGGCGCCGCTGAGTGACAGCAGCCAAACGTCCATCAGTCTGGAGCCTCTAAGCCCCCGCCACCCTGAGGCCACGCCCAGGGCACCACCTGACATCAGCGTTGCTGTGACGAGTAAGAGCTGCACTCACCACGTGCTGTGACAGGAAATGACATCAGCTCAGTGTGTCATGTGTCAGGTTGTCCACTCGGTGGTCAGCTGTGAAGCCGATGCCTGCGTGACGTTTACGTTTAAGATAGGAAGTATACAGTTTACTTTAATCCAACAGGGCAGCTGTTTATCTCGTACAGAGTTCTGAAAGGATGGAACTTTGTGGCGTTTGAGCCTCACGTTAAATCCAACTGAGAGATTTTTTTTTTTTGTTGGCTTGTTGTTCTTTTTTCTTTTTAACAACTTCTTCCGCTGCCAGAAGCTTCCAGAAAACCTCAAAGCTTCCGCTGAGTGTTTGTCTGTTGTCCTCAGGCGCCGGTCACTTCTTCACCAGGAACTCCTCGTCTCCTCGCAGTGTTGTCTGTGAGATGGAGCTTCAGAACATCCAGGCCTCGCTCGACCTCTATGACGACAACAAGTCCTGAGGGTCCCGCTGGCACCCCGGCGCGAAGGGGGCGGAGGCTAACAACACTTCATTTATCTTTAGATACTTTGGTGATGGTGGTGGGCTCAGGCAACATTTCAACATTTAATCACTCAGAAACTAACCGAGAAACCAAAACATCACGGTCACTGGTCCGAAGATCCTCTGAAGCTCTGAAGAAGGTTCTTAGTCCTTAGACAAGGTACCTGATGAGCTTCAGTGTGAGGTGCTGGTTCCTAAAATGGGTTGAAATTTCTGCTATAGGAGAGGCAGCAGAGAGGTCCTCACAGCTCTGAGGATTTGTACCCAGAAAGAACCAGTGTGACTGGCTGGAAGCAGGACCTCGGGATCCAGATTTGAAGAGGTTCTGCCTGCAGGTAGAGGGACTTTGGTTGTTCAGTCTCAGGTCCGATTTGTGTGGAAGTTTGTCAGAATCCATCCAAGCCTTCGGTGTGGAGGAGATGAACTCCATGTTCCCTGACTGGAGAGTGGGCTTGTTCCAAACAGCTGACGATGAGGTCCAATGTCAGACACGGTCAGTGATGCATTCACAGTCAGCTGGGAAAAATCTGAATTCATAGTTTTTGTCATCAGTGCAGGAGGGTGGAGCCATACCCACTGTGGGTGTGGCATGGATTTTTGCTGCTGTCCAATCATAGACGTGTGTACAGGACACAGGAAATAATCATGCTTGTTAGCTACATGCTAGTTTCTCAAAATAACAATAATGTGTTTGTTTTTTAGACATTAGAAACATTGAGCAAGTGTTTGCTTTCTGACAGTGGACATGTCTACATGGCCGGAGTTTGGTGTTAAGATTTATTTTGTACTGACATCACAAAGCAGTCTCAAATCAAACACTGTGTTTTGATTGGTTCATTTGTTCATCTCAGGGACGAAGAAGATCTGAGGAACCAATCGGATGTCAGGAAAACTGTTAGGAAAACTCTGTCAGTGACAAAAGCCGTTAGATGACTTCAGTGTAGAACTGAATCAGCTGTAGTCCGGTTTAGACAGGACAATGGAAAAGGTTCTTTAGTCTTCAAAGCCAGATGATGATGATTTCGGTGCACTCAGTGTGTCTGTCAAACGATGATGGAGGTTCTCAATCATCCAGGGTGAAGATGTCTAGAAGTTTCCTCTGACTGACATCTGAGTGATGAAACTGTCATGAAGACTAAACCAGATGTCCAGTGGAAAAAAGTCAGTCTTCAACAAAAACAAGTTGTAACATTTTAAAGTCATCTCCGGAGGACTGTAGGCTGAGGACACCCTGAAGGACTGTCTGAGACCTGGATGATGGGGACAAGACCACCTACAGTATATTTAGTCAAGACCAAAACTTTAGTATTTTGGCGTCATCAAGATGGAGATCTAAAAATGCAGTTCTGTTTTCAAGACCGTGAACTTAACATTAACTGGTTTTATTCAAAAGTGAAATTTCTGTTGAGGAGATGGGCTCAGCTGGCGTCCACCTGAATACTGTAACGTCTCTGAGGTATCAACCTCACATATTCTACTCTGAGACAGAGTCAAGATCAGGTAGAGTATCTGTCAATCCTGAGACGGGACTAAGTAACTGAAAAGGTGGTCTAGAGTCTGGCCTCAAGACCGAGACTGGACTCAAGTCCAAAAACACTGCTGGATGACTGAGACGCGTTATGGACACACAGTCTGACGACAGCACCCAACGCTGTGTTAGTCATCATCCACTGGATCCACATTGGACTTTTAGCTGGATTAAAGTCAAAGAGGAAGATCAGTCTAGAGCCCTGATGGGTTTTTTTGGGGTGGGGGGGTGGGTGGGGGGTGACGTCACCACATTTATTCTGGACCGGTCATTGGCACAGATACGGCCACCTCTTGCAGGGTGTTCTTGATCTGATCAGCTGTTGATGTTGCAGACCTCAGCTGTTTAAGTTTTTCCATATGCTGGACACAGGTGGACAGGAAAAACCTAAATAAATCGATGCGCTGCACGCTTAATGTAATCCTTAAAGTCTGTTGGAATTGTGGATTGACCTTTGCTCTTCCATGAATGACTGCTTCAGAGAAAATTGCAGATCATGGACCCAAGAGGATTTGATGGTTTTTGGGTTTCCAGACTTTGTGTCCTGGACTGACATTTTATTCGCTGACTTTCTATGTAAACTTCCTATGTGTTCTGTATGATCATGCGTGTGCTTGCGCTAATCAGATGATATATTCAGCAGCATTACACAGCCTGTGGAAACCACAGGGGGTGTGTCCTCCATGGTGAAGGTGATGGTGGCAATTGCCATGGTTACAGGTCACTGTGTCTCTTCAGTACTGCCTCTGTATTAAAGACGGTATCGCCTTTAACCTAAAGTTGTGTTTCTTCTTGTTCTTGGTTCCTCAGTCTGTCCTTCAACACTCAAAAAGAACCAAAGCCATAGTGTTCCCAAGCAGCCTGCAAAAACCTGGACATTTAATCAATTGGTTTTTTTTAATTATTATTTATATAGCGCAAAATCACAACAGCACTGCCTCAAGGCACTTCACACGAGTAAGCTCTGACTTCACCAACCCCTAGAGCAAGCACACAGGCGACAGCGTAAAAACTCCTGATGATAATGAGGTAGAAATCTCAAGCAGACCAGACTCGGAGGGATGACCCACTGCTTAAGCTATTCTAACAGGTGTAAGGGCAATTCTACGGTGACTGACGTTACATTCAGAGAGGAAGCAGGCCTTTTGAAGTAACCAGGACTGAAAACATACGACCCTGGGTGTTCTCATCTTGTGGAAGACATAATAGTCTACTTGGTTTGGGAAGGAAACTTTGTTGGTGCCAAGTACAAGTTGGTGGTACTTAATGCTATGGGTGTGACTGACATTACAAAAAAAAAAAAAAAAAGCCATTAAGAAAATTCATCAACTTTATTGCACATTTGTCTTTAAACTATACAGAGTTAACAACTCCTTATTCTAGGATATGAGGTTGCAAGCAGCTGTCATTCTGCTGCTCCTTGCCATGTTACAAATCAAAAGCATAAATTGAATGATAGCACAATTATGTGTGACTGATGTTACAGTATGTCACTCTATATTTTAAGTTACAAAAAATTTCTGATAAAAACTGTGTACTTTGACTGGCCATATTGCCATATTCTATCATTTGACAGCTTAATAAAAGCTTATGGACAACCATATTGTTATGATGGACCACAGCAGGTGCAGTGCTGGAAACCAATTTCTCACTTCATCTGCAGTGTGCAATGCTCTCACTAACACTAAACGATAATATACAGTTGTGCTTTAAATCAAAATGACAAGAGAACTACCCAAATTAACCTGATCAAAAGTTTACATACCCCTGTTCTTAATGCTGTGTATTGCCCCCTTTAACATCATTGACAGCTTGGAGTCTTTTGTGGTAGTTTTGGTCGAGGCTCTCTGATGATAAAGCCACTACTGAATATGTTTCTGGCTTTATTTACATCAATTACAAAGAAATACAAACAATATGGCACTCTATGGTAAATCTCCATGGAATAGACAGTTCTCAAAAACTGAGTGATTGTGCAAGAAGTAGAAGAGTGAGGAAAGCCACCAAGACACCCAGACAACCCAGAAGAAGTTATAGGTTTACGTGGCTGTGATTGAAGAAATTATGCACAGTGCAAGCTTTGCATTTTGTATCACCATTTATCCATCTTCATGATGAAGTGGTATAGAGGAGGATTTTCTTAAAAATAAGACCTGAAAGTTTAGCTACAAATTGCCAGAAGGTACATCTGAGATGCAAGCCTGGATTTGATCTGTTTTGGTGAAAGAAAATCCTTCTCTCCTCACTCTTCTACTTCTTGCACAGTCACTCAGTTTTTGAGAACTGTCTACTCCATGCAGTTTAACCATAGAGTGCCATATTGTTTGTATTGATGTAAATAAAGTCCAAAACATATTCAGTAGCAGCTTTACCATCAGAGAGCCTCGTCCAAAACTACCACAAAAGACTCCAAGCTGTCATTGATGTTAAAGGGGGCAATACACAGTATTAAGAACAAGGGTATGTAAACTTTTGATCAGGGTCACTTGGGTAGTTCTCTTGTCATTTTGATTTAAAAAGAGGAAACAGTTGTTTGACAATAAATGGCTTCACCCAACCACTAACCATGAGTGGAAAAAAAAAAAAAGTTTTGTGTTGTCATTCATGTTCTCTTACAATTGGCCAAAAAGCAAAAATTCTGCCAGGATATGTAAACTTTTGAGTACAACTGTAATTATGCAGAGGATGAAAAATCAGTTAGAAAATGAGCCCAAATCATTCACATTTTGATAGGAAAAAACATGAAAAAAATAAACCTTCATTGCATCATTGTACATCTCTCGGCTGGCTTGGGAACGCCTTGGGGTTCCCCCGGAGGAGCTGGGGGAGGTGTGTGTGGATCGGGAGGTCTGGGCGGCTTTGCTTGAGCTGCTGCCCCCACGACCCGACTCCGGATGAAGCAGAAGAAAATGGATGGATGGATGTATCATTGTAACTGAAATTACTTTCTTTCTGCACAAGTGAATATTTGCTCTTACAATTTCAAACACTTCTCCCAAATTTCTAAAAAGAAATTGGCCTGTGAGCTTCTACAAGTATAACTTGGAATTGACCACAAGGTTTTTACAAATTTTAGAGCAACAAAAACAGTCCGTTATTGAAGTAGAAAACATTTGGTCAGCATCGTGTCCACTGGGCAGCATGGTGACATAGCGGTTAGCACTGGTGCTTCACAGCAAGAAGGTCGTGGCATCGAGTCCCGGCCTTTCTGTGTGGAGTTTGCATGTTCTCCCCATGTGTGTGTGGGTTTCCTCCCACAATCAAAAACATGTTTATTTAGGGTGTGATCCTTTCTCTGCCCCTGACCAAGGCAGCGTCTTCATCTGCACACTGCTGCTAGTGGTTGGATTGTGTCAAACTATAATTAGAGCGGTTAAATGCAGAGAACAAGTTTCGTTGTATGTGTATATGTGCAATGACAATAAAGGTTCTGTTCTATATTCTGTTCAACCTTTGCATAATGTTTTTACCGAACTATATTATTAATGCAAATTAAGATGTAGCCTTCAGTGGTGGACACAGCCGTGCAAACATTGGCATTGGATTAGAATGGGAATAACCCTGTTGTGTCTGATGATTTGTGGGCATTAATGCTGGATTTTATGCTCGTAAATAGCTATTTTACAGGTAAAACTCAATTTGTGGCCGTAAAATCCAGCATTAACGCCCACAGATCATCAGACACAACAGGGTTATTCCCTAATTCTATTCTGTCCAGTCATGGAAACGATGCAGGGTTTGATTCAACTGTTCAAATATCCTGGAATTCATGGCTCCTGTCGGTGTGTATTTTTGCTGACAGCCAGTGCATTTTAAGGGGGACGGGGGAGACTGAACAGTCCCCCCCCCCCTAAAAATAAGCCCACCCTGGCTTCACTGTGCATGCATCATTTTGGAGCATCAGCAGCGATTCACCAATTATTGCCTCGTTTCTGCTTCAAACTGACTTTAGAATGATTTATTGCATTGGTTCACACGACAGGATTTTAAAATTATCAACAGATTTCACACACGAACGTTCCCAGGTCAGACAGGAAATCTTGCAAAATCTCTTGATATTAAACGTGACTTCAGAGTAAACAAACTGAGATAGTTTGTGGACTATTTAAAACAGAGGGAAAAAAACGATACAAAAAGAAAAAGAAAAGGCGTTTAAAGGAGTGGAGACAGCGTGACCACCGGACTTTCTGGTGCGCGACAACAGCTGTTTTGATTTTAGATTCCGCTCTGTGCATCTGTTACCTCTGTTTCTGATTGGCTGCACATCACATTCAGCAGGCTGTGTGCTCGTTTGTTGTCGGAGGACACCACACGCGACATCGGGCCAAGACAATCCAACATGTTGAATATCCCAGATTTGCGATTGGAGCACCCCTGACGTCCTTCGAGCAGATCAGAGCACTCTTAACACACCACACACGGCAGGAATATCTGATAAGATTATCCTTAGCGTCATCACGATTGTCGGGGCGTCCTTAAGATTGTCGGAAGGGGAAGATTGGGTCCAATATTGGCCTAATTATCTTGTCGTGTTGACGAGGCTTAAGAGGTTTTGGTTTGTCATCTGATGTTAATAATCACATTATTACTTTTGATAACTTTGGGTATAGACAGAGTCAGATGTGTAGCTGCGGCGCTCTGATCGCTTCCCCCGTACTTTTATGATGAAATAATGCTGAATTTATGTGGAAATGATTGTTGTACAAAAGCTTCAGATATCTGTGGCTGAAATAGATGATGACTGGAGATAGTTTGAAGCAGAAACGAGGTGTTAATCCATGAATCGCTGCTGACGCTCAGAAATGCTGCATGCGCAGTGAAGGCAGGGGGACTTTTTAGGGGGGAGCGTTCGGTCGGCAACATCGGTCCCAAGCCTGGAGAAATTAGGAGGGCTGCATCACGAAGGGCATCTGGCATAAAAAAGCAAAAATAACTGGCCCCAAAAGGAATTTACATACTGGATTTTTCGAGTCCCAGGTTATCAACGACAACCACCGGTGCTGTTGTCCAGCAGCGTACCAGTGGAATTGGGCTATTGCTGAGTGAAGAAGAAGAGGAGGAGAACATGTCCAGAGACCGCTAGAGAGGAGGAAAGCTCTCAGTGTTGAAATGAGAGTCGGGACTTTGAATGTTGGCACAGTATAGTGCAGCAGATAACTGAAACAATCCTTCAAATGGTGATAGAAGCACTAAATGTGGGAAAAATATTCCTTAGACATTACTCTTTTGAAAAAGCAGTGTCCATTTCACTTTTCAATAGGTGGCCATCTTAGGGTCAGCTGAAGAATTACACAAGGGTCAAAATTTTAAAATGCTCCAATCATATTGACATATACCACATTATTTGTCTGATCATAAAGATTCCTAAAATATATAGTTTAGACTATGACTAATGTTCTGGAGTTATGAGGTAAAAACAGCAGGAATGGTGACAAAGGTTTTTCAGTTTGTACAACCCCAATTCCATTGAAGTTGGGATGTTGTGTGAAATGTAAATTAAAAACAGAATACAATGATTTGCAAATCCTCTTCAACCTATATTCAATTGAATACACCACAAAGACAAGATATGTGATGTTCATTCTGATAAACTTTATTGTTTTTGTGCAAATATTTGCTCATTTTGAAATGGATGCCTGCAACATGTTTCAAAAAAGCTGGGACAGGGGCAACAAAAGACTGGGAAAGTTGATGAATGCTCAAAGAACACCTGTTTGGAACATTCCACAGGTGAACAGGTTAATTGGAAACAGGTGATTGTCATGATTGGGTATAAAAGGAGCATCCCCAAAAGGCTCAGCCGTTCACAAGCAAAGATAGGGTGAAGATCACCACTTTGTGAACAACTGCATGAAAAAAAAAATAGTCCAGCAGTTTAAGAACAATGTTTCTCAACGTTCAGTTGCAAGGAATTTAGGGATTCCATCATCTACAGTCCATAATATAATCAGAAGATTCAAAGAATCTGGAGAACTTTCTACAACCCCAATTCCAGTGAAATTGGAATCATATATCATGAATCAAATATGGAACCAAATTTGCACACTAAATGCAATGCAACACAAATGGGACAATAATCCATGTCACGTGACATACAAAGCACCAATTCCAATGAAATTGGGACGTTGTGTAAAATGTAAATAAAAACAGAATACAATGATTTGCACATCCTCTTCAAACTATATTCAATTGAATTCACCACAAAGACAAGATATTTAATGTTCAAACTGAAACTATTGTTTTTGTGCAAATAGTTGCTCATTTTGAAATGGATGCCTGCAACACGTTTCAAAAAAGCTGGGACAGTGGTATGTTTACCACTGTGTTACATCATCTTTCCTTCTAACAACACTCAATAAGCGTTTGGGACTGAAGATACTATTCGTTGAAGCTTTGTAGGTGGAATTCTTTCCCATTCCTGTTTGATGTATGACTTCAGTTGTTCTACAGTCCAGGGTCTCTGTTGTCATATTTTGCGCTTCATAATGCGCCACACATTTTCAATGGGCGACAGGTCTGGACTGCAGGCAGGCCAGTCGAGTGCCCGCACTCTTTACTACGAAGCCACACTGTTGTAACACGTACAGAATGTGGTTTGGCATTGTCTTGCTGAAATAAGCAGGGACGTCCCTGAAAAAGACGTTGCTTGGATGGCAGCATGTGTTGCTCCAAAACCTGGATGTGTCTTTCAGCATTGATGGCACCATCACAGATGTGTAAGTTGCCCATGCCATGGGCACTAACACACCCCCATACCATCACAGATGCTATCTTTTGAACTTTGTGCTGGTAACAATCTGGATGGTTTTTCCTCTTCTTTTGTCCAGAGGACACGACATCCATGATTTCCAAAAACAATTTGAAAGTGGACTTGTTGGAGTTATTCTGTAGATACACTGTTTTATTTTATCATGCATGTTTTGTGTTCTCTGCTCTGGTAGAATGTAGTTCTCTCTGCTCTGATAAAGTGTATTGTACTGGTGTGATGGGTGAAGGTTACTTAAGATATGTGACATGACGTGTTTCTGCAAGTTGTGGTATCTCTGTGTGCACGCTAAGCTCTTTTTCAGGACATGTGAAGATGACCCAGGCAGGATGCAGCCGTAAGCGGAGCAGTGAGATAAAGAATAGAGAATTGAATGTTCCAACCACAGTGTGATTATGATACATTAGTCCTTGTGTCAGAAGAAGTGTGATTAATCGTTAGATGTCTTAAACACATCTTAGTCGAGCCCAAGATTAAAAAGGTTCTGAACGTCCTGAATGTATTGTGCAATCAGCGGTTCTGCGGCAACAGCTCACGCGCTATCACTCTTCCCCTTAGGAGCTGTACCGCCCATGCATGTAGGGAAGTCCTAAATAAAAAGAGCGGGAGCGCAGGCCAGACTTTAGTGTAGCTTTGGTGTACAGCCTGACTGCACTCCTCGCGAGCTTAAAATTGAATTCTATCTCTCACTTGTTTTATTGCCAGGTTGTCTCTTCCTCTTATCAAAGATACAGTATTGTAAACCCGACAGGACTCATCAGACCACAGCACACCTTTCCACTTTGCGTCGGTCCATTTCAAATGAGCTCGGGCCCAGAGAAGGCGGCAGCGTTTCTGGATGTTGTTGATGTACGGCTTTCGCTTTGCATGGTAGAGTTTTAACTTGCACTTGTAGATGTAGTGATGAACTGTGTTAACTGACAGTGGTTTTCTGAAGTGTTCCTGAGCCCACGCAGTAAGATCCTTTACACACTGATGTCAGTTTTCAATGCAGTGCTGCCTGAGGGATCGAACATCATGGGCATTGAATGCCCATGCTGCTTATGTGTAGAAAATAGAAAGTAGAGATCAGTGAGCCAGAGGCTGCAAGTTTATGGCTGTACTTTCAGGCTGCACACTTCTACTAACGTCGATTCAGAACATTGTTTATATACAGCGCCACCTAATGGTTGCACGTTTATGGCTGCACTCTCAGGCCGCACGCTGTGGTCCACTTTACCATCAAAGGAAAGGGTAAAGTTTGTGTTTTTTCAGATTAAACAATGCACAATAATCTTTTAAAATGTTTACTAAATGAAGTTGTTATTACCTGGAAGTAACAGTGTTACTGAATGAACTCTTAAGTTTTACCAGTATTTTTCTCAAACCAGCTAAGATTTTCTTGTCTGTCAATTGTTTCCTGTGAAGTGGACAAAATTTGGCAGACATCTGGACACAGAATTAA
The DNA here is from genome assembly GCF_902500255.1 of Thalassophryne amazonica. Taxonomy (NCBI): domain Eukaryota; kingdom Metazoa; phylum Chordata; class Actinopteri; order Batrachoidiformes; family Batrachoididae; genus Thalassophryne; species Thalassophryne amazonica. The sequence continues at coordinate 77,368,647 of NC_047113.1, read as the reverse complement.
AGAAAGAAGGAAGACAATTCTGGTGGTAGGTGGGGCTCACTTAAAAAGGGGGTATATTGGCAAGAACTGTTACAAATGAAAATGATTAGGCCCATGAAAGTAAAAGATGGAGAGTTTATTGGATATATTAATGCTTATGCTGCGTTTACACATAACGCATTTTTACATTATTAAACCAAAATAAAATCTTAAAATACAGACACACACACGCTGATCCAAAATGCTGGAGGGCCATCAAGTTATGTGGACATCACTGAAGTAGCTCCTCAGACTCATCTCAGAGCCTCCTGAGAGACAGACAGAGATAGACATTAGTATGCAAAAACAGGGTAATGCTGCGTTTACACATATCAACAGCAAGTCACGAATGCCACGAAGTACACATTCTTGGCTGCTGATCACGAATGTGATTATTCGGAGCAGACGCATCAGGTGTCCTCAGGAACTGTTGCAACCTGTTACCAGACGTTACGATTAATGGCACATGTTGCTGGAGAATTATCAGGAACCATTACGCACGGTCAAGAATAGTGTTGCGCGCTATTGCGCGTAACAGCGCATCGTTCTGTCACGTGAACGAGATGAATTGTCTCCACGCACACACATCCATATTCATCTAACCGAATTCAGATCGCTCCAGTTTTCAGAAGAACTTTGTGACTGCATGCATAGTTGGGCTCTGTGCCATGGAGTGGCGCAGAGAGGAAGAGGAGGACAGAGGACGGTGTGTGGCTTCATGCGGCTCTCGTCTCGCGCATTTGGCACATGCAGCAGGAGGAACACCTGCAGGAGCGCGCTGAAGAGCACTGAAATAAGACTTTTAGCCGACTTGGTGTCAGCAATCAAACTGAATGCGGTGCAGCAGGGTTTAATTGTGCGCGCGCTTCTTCCTCCGCCGGACTGGAGGAGGTGCAGAGATGTCTGGCTGCACGTGAGTCTCCTCTCGCTCCTCTGGTTGCTCAGACTCGTTCTCTCGCTCATCGGTTACAACAACAGGTGGAACACCTGCAGGAGCGTCCTGAGGAGCTTCAGCAGGAACTGTGGAACGACATTTGGAGCCGAGTTTAATTGTGCGCACGTGACAGAAAACTGATTCGTCCTGGCGCGCAGTGAAATGTGACGCCGCATTACAAGTCGTGTCAAAACTTGACAGTTTCCGTGTCACTTCGTAATAACGCGTGACCGTTTGGGCTCCAAGAACCATCACAGGAACCACTACCAACGTTGTCACGTTCTATTAAGGATCAATACTCATCAAGACGGATCAATACGCTCAGTTGCGACCTCCACGACGTGAGACGAAATGAGGATGGTGTGTGACATTCGTGGAATATTTTTTGACAGGCAAAAACACGCTCCACGAATATCAAGAATATCACGCACCAACACGCTCTATTAAGAAACCTATTCAGATGCGTTAAGTCACATTAAGAATGTCAGGAATGTGTCACGAATGACAGAAAAACGACATTTGTAACGTGTCCTGCCTATGTGTAAACGCACCTTTATGCTGCGTTTACACATGGAATGTGATTTAACGCATCTGAATAGGTTTCTTAATAGAGCGTGTTGGTGCGTGATATTCGGGATTTTCGTGGAGTATGTTTTTGCCTGTCAAAAAATCTTCCACGAATGTCACACACCATCCTCATTTCGTCTCACGTTGTGGAGGTCGCAACTGAGCGTGTTGGTGCGTCTTGATGAGTGGTGATCCTTAATAGAGCGTGACAGCGTTCTTTCATTTCATTTCATTCATTTTATTTCATTCAGTTCCAACCACACAACCAAAAATCATTCCAAAAGAAAACATAACAAACGTAACAATACACCTGAATGAAAGGGGGTAGAAAGAAGCAAACTTATATTATATACCCCTTTTTACAGAAGATTAACTTCCAAATTAAATAATAATGACATTATTAACATTACAATCAGAATATCCACAAAAGGAAAAGAAAAATAAACAGTAAAAATATACATGCTGTTTCATTATTACAACATCAGGTCGCATTTCTGAATCATATTAATTTTAACTGCCTTTTTATATAAGCTTGATTTAGCTTCTTTATGTTGTGTGTTGGGGGGGGGGGGGGGGGGGACGTGGCTGGCTGTTTTGGTGTTCTTTTCTTTTCTTTGCTCTCCAGGTGGCATGAGGGCTGATTTGTCTGTGGAGAAAGTGCTGGCTGAAGAGTCCTCACCCTTATTAGCGTCATGTGGAACACCTGTGGCAGGGGCTCACGTGCGGCCTTGAAGACTTGCAGCTGAAGCAGATAATTGGATGGCGTTCTGCATATAAGTCATGTGTGATTTGAGCAGAACTGCCGGGAACTCGACCTTGTGACGTTCGTTTGTGAGACGCTGAGGACCGCGCCTGGGTTTGACATATCGAGCCCGTGAAGCAGGGAAGGGTGAGGACACATGCTGTCAGCACACGCTAAAGGTAATTAAGTGATTAAGTAATTGTTGATAGTATCTTGGTGTTTTGTTACACAGTAAACTGAGATTGTGAAGAGAATTGTGCAGCTTGCTTCTCACTGCGGTGGCTTGTTGGATAAGTGATCCTCCACTTGTTGTGAGAGGCTGCTCATTTGTATAAAGTTAAAGAGAAACATTGACCTGAGTGTGTTGCTGATAGCGTGTGTTATGCGAAAGATAGAGTTATATCTGCTGACTCACCTCACCTTCTCTTTGCTCCACAGAGAATCGATTCGTCGTGTCCACCTGGGGGGTGTTTGGCGGTGGTAGTGAGTCCAGGAGCGCCGGGCTTTAATCCTTGCGGGCGCTGGAGAACGTGCCACTTATCACTCCACCAGAGGGACGCTTTTTATGTTTTACATTTGTAAGCACAGGTGAAAAATAAATTGTTTCTGTTGGGAACCGCCTTCTGGTTATTTTTACCGCTGGGTTCTGTCAGACGCAGGTCCGCTCCTCAACCCGCGTCGACACATAACAGTAGTTCCCGGACATTCCATAATGGACCCAGCGGCAGAGGCGGTTCCTTTTGCCGAAAAGGTGCAAGAACACTTGGAGAAAATATGGGAGCAATTACAGCATCTCGCAAATCGAATTGAACAAACAGACGCCCGTGTTACGGAGCTTGCAGCGCAAGCCGTTCCGCTTCCTGCAGCTCCAGCTGTGGCATCATCGATACCGGGGCAGATAACTCCGTCACCCAGGGATTCGGTGTTCGAACCGGTTATTTGTCATCCGGAGCCTTATGCGGGAGACGCCGAAGCTTGTGCTTCGTTTCTGATGCAATGTTCTCTGGTCTTTACTCAGCGACCGGCTTCCTTCTCTTCCGATGGAAGTCGTGTTTCCTATGTAACAAATCTGCTCCGAGGCGACGCCTTAGCTTGGGTCACTGCGTTGTGGAGTAACAACTCGCCATTGTTAGGGTCCTTGGAGGATTTCTCCCGGGAGTTCCGATTGGTTTTTGACCATCCGGTGAAAACGAATACCGGTGCTCAACGGTTGCTGTATCTCAGGCAGGGGAGGCGGAGTGCGGCGGAGTATTCCGTGGACTTTCGGATTTTTTCTGCTCAATCCGGTTGGAATGCCGTAGCTTTACGGGGCGTGTTTGTAGACGGGTTAAATGAGGCACTAAAAGACGAGCTGGCGGTCCGTGATGAGTCAAACGATTTAGATGAGCTAATATCGTTGGTGATTCGTCTGGATGATCGGATGAGGGAGCGTGGACGCGAGAGAGGACGCCCATCAGAGCGGGTTTTTTTGTCTCGGGGCTTTCCCTGACACAGGTCTGGGCCGCCTCTTCTTCGCCCCACTGAGGCTCCTCCGACGGGACCTCCAGCTCCTCCTGTTGACGAGCCCATGCAGCTCGGACGAGTAGAGATGTCTGTATTGCCCCGACACGTAAGCGTCAAGAGAAATAACGGCGACGTAACTCCAAGTGTTCTGGGACAGGCAAAATAACACATAAAAAAAAATAAATAAAATAAATTTCAGCACAAATAAATGTTTTGTTTTCTTTGATTAGGGGTTTATAAGTGTTTGGGGAGTTAGGGGCGTATCTGGTGGAGTGATTGATGGGCTCACTTAATTGTCAATTTTGTATGTGGTTTTAGGTATTTTCTGTTTGGGTTGTTGGGTCGTTTTATTTTGTTGTTTTTATTTCTCTACATCCCTAACCCCAACCTCACTTGCCCCAAGACCGTTTGTCTTGTGGGTTGTGGGGTGGTGCAGGTTGGTCACGCTGAGCATTCTCAGAAGACCTCTGCATCTAGGGGGGGGGGGGGGGGGGTGTTAGAGGCGTTTCTTTGGTTTGGTTAGGGCCCGGTTCCACTCCAGCCTCGGTGAGCCTTTGTACCGTTCGTCATTGGCGTTGCCGGGGTGTGGTGCAGCGGAGACTTACCTCAGTCGGAGGGGTGGGCCGATCTGTTGCCGTTCGCCATTTCGGTAGTTCCACCCCTCCCGAGTGGCTGGGGTATGGTCGAGTTGTGGCACTGGACGCATTTCCAGTTCTCTGCTGCGCCTTGGGGTTGGAGCTGGGTTAGTTTTTTCTTGTTCCCTTCTCCGGCTTACTATTTTGAGCCGTTTGCCAAGATTGAGCCGCCGGGGGGCTCTGGGAGGGACCTGGGGTCTTTCGGGGTGCTGGGGAGGGTAACGGGATTTATGGTCGTTTATATCCCCCCGGGGTTGTTTTTGGTTGTCCTCCGGGGGTTGATTTTTGATTTCGTTTTGTTTTCCTTCCGGGTTCCACCTCCGGGGTTGATGGGACGGTCCTCTGGGGGGGAGTTGGCTTGGGACCAACCAGCCATGTGTGACCGAGTCTGGGGTTCCGGGGTTGTGGGGTGGGTACCTCCTGGGGTTGATGGTATGGTCCCCTGGGGGGGCGCCGTGTTACTCCATGTACACCTGGGGACCTTTGTTGGGCTTATGGTTTTGGCTGTTCCTCCTGGAACTGGCCATGTGCGCCTTCTGGGGGGGCTTGGGCTGCCGGTCATTCTGGGGGGGTTGTTTGTTATTTTTCTTTTATGCATTTACGTTTGTATTGTGTTTGTGGGACTGTGTTGGGGTTTTGCGTTTGGGAGTTTTCTTTTCTTCCCGGGGTTTGATGGGACGGTCCCCTGGGGAGGTTGTTGGGTGGGTTTTTGTGTTTTTGTTTTTCCTGTGTGAGTGACCTTGTTTCTGGGGGATGTTTTGGGGGCTTTTGTTGATGCCAGCCGGCCTTCCTGCTGCAGTGCCTGTCCTGCTTTCTGACGTGGACCCTGGAGGGAGGTGCTGTTCTCGGGCCTGGTTGGTTCGGTCGCCGGGGGGCTTCCCGTTGATGGGGGGGTACTGTTGTGTGTTGGGGGGGGGCGTGGCTGGCTGTTTTGGTGTTCTTTTCTTTTCTTTGCTCTCCAGGTGGCATGAGGGCTGATTTGTCTGTGGAGAAAGTGCTGGCTGAAGAGTCCTCACCCTTATTAGCATCATGTGGAACACCTGTGGCAGGGGCTCACGTGCGGCCTTGAAGACTTGCAGCTGAAGCAGATAATTGGATGGCATTCTGCATATAAGTCATGTGTGATTTGAGCAGAACTGCCGGGAACTCGACCTTGTGACGTTCGTTTGTGAGACGCTGAGGACCGCGCCTGGGTTTGACATATCGAGCCCGTGAAGCAGGGAAGGGTGAGGACACATGCTGTCAGCACACGCTAAAGGTAATTAAGTGATTAAGTAATTGTTGATAGTATCTTGGTGTTTTGTTACACAGTAAACTGAGATTGTGAAGAGAATTGTGCAGCTTGCTTCTCACTGCGGTGGCTTGTTGGATAAGTGATCCTCCACTTGTTGTGAGAGGCTGCTCATTTGTATAAAGTTAAAGAGAAACATTGACCTGAGTGTGTTGCTGATAGCGTGTGTTATGCAAAAGATAGAGTTATATCTGCTGACTCACCTCACCTTCTCTTTGCTCCACAGAGAATCGGTTCGTCGTGTCCACCTGGGGGGTGTTTGGCGGTGGTAGTGAGTCCAGGAGCGCCGGGCTTTAATCCTTGCGGGCGCTGGAGAACGTGCCACTTATCACTCCACCAGAGGGACGCTTTTTATGTTTTACATTTGTAAGCACAGGTGAAAAATAAATTGTTTCTGTTGGGAACCGCCTTCTGGTTATTTTTACCACTGGGTTCTGTCAGACGCAGGTCCGCTCCTCAACCCGCGTCGACACATAACACTTTAATTTCCTTGTTCCGATTATTCCATAAACTGACTCCTTTGATAGAAATGCAACGTTCCTTCAATTTAATTCTGAATCTTGGTTTGTTAAATATCTCTGTTCCTTTTAAGTTATACTGGCTTTCTCTTTTTTCAAATTTGTTCTGGATGTTAGTTGGTAGTATTTTTTTTGTGAGCCTTAAACATTGTCTGGAGAATAGTGTAATCAACCAGGTCATGAAATTTCAACAAATGTAACTGCAGGAATATTGGACTTGTGTGTTCTCTATAATGCCTCCAACTAATTAACCTTATTGCTCTTTTCTGTAAAATGAAAAGTGAATGTGTAAATGTTGGGCAGGCATTTCCCCATATTTCAATACAGTAGGACAGATGTGGAACAGTCATAGAACAGTATAATATATACGAGTCCTTTCTCATCTAAAATCTCTTTTACTTTGTGTAGTATAGCAATCATTTGTTTCCGTCACTCTTTTAATTTCTACACCATCTATAATCATTGGAATATTCATACTTTTATCTCTATTACTAAATATCATAAAAGTAGTTTTGTCAAAGTTAAGCGATAATTTATTAATGTCAAGACAAGTTTTTAATTCCCATGAATTCTTTTTTGACTACTCTCAACACATGTTGTAAATTTTTACCAGAATAGAAAAATGTGGTATCATCAGCAAACAGAATACAATGTAACATCTTAGATACATTAACAATATCACTGACATACAGTGTAAAAAGTTTTGGTCCAAGGACCGACCCCTGAGGTACCCCACAGGTAACACTTAATATTCCAGATCTTACATCGTTTACCTGTACAAACTGTTTTCTGTTGACTAAATAGCTTGATACCCATTTGTGAGCAACCCCTCTGATTCCATATTTATTTAATTTTTGAAGAAGTATGGTCAACGGTATCAAAAGCTTTTTTGAAGTCCACAAAAATGCTCACAAAAAAATCATTATTGTCTATTGCAGTGCATATTTTTTCAGTTAGTTCCATAATTGCCATGGCTGTAGAGTGACTAGTTCGAAAACCATACTGACTATTACTTAGAATGTTATATTTATCAAGGAACTTATCCAATCGATTTACAAATAATTTAATATCTTGGAAAATTGTGGAAGTAAGGAAACTTGTCTGTAATTAGAAAAAACATGTTTATCCCCACTTTTATATTGTGGAATTACCTTAGCTGTTTTCATGCTATCAGGAAAAGTTCCCGTTGAAAATGACAGATTACAAATATAAGTAAATGGTACAATGACTGATTCAATAATGTTCTTAATTAGAAACATGATCATGATCATGACAATCTGTTGATCGCTTGCTTGCACAGCCTCCAACAATGTTCAGTATTTCTTCCTCTTCAACCTTGCCAAGAAAGATGCTGTTCACATTGTCCATGATTAGACTTCCAACTGCAGTATCACCCTTTGTTTTTGGAATATTAGCCGCTAAATTTGGGCCCACCCTTACAAAAAAAAAAAATCATTAAAACTATTCACTATTGTTGTCTTATCTTGTATGCATACATTGTCTTTCACAAAATAATTTGGAATCACTGGTTTCTCTTTGTGATTTTTTTTTATTACATTATTAATTACTCTCCATGTAGTTCTTATGTTTTTCCTATTTTTATCAAGTAATTTACTATAATATTCCTTTTTGTGCTTTTTTATTATCTCTACTAGTTTATTTTTATACCTCTTATATCTAACCTCATCATCTCGTGACCTTGATTTTAAGTAACATTTATATAAATTATTTTTCTTTTTGCAGGCATTTCTTAACCCTTTAGTCATCCATGGTTTGTCAACAGCATCCCTCCTGGCAAAATTCATCAGTTTACAGTTTTTATGATACAACATTGTGAAAATTTTCATAAATGCATCATATGCTTCATTGACATCATTTAGAAATATTCCATCCCAATTCTGGTTTTTAAGGTCTTCCTTTAGTGTCTGTAATGCTTTTTCCGATCTGTCTCTGACTTTTATTTTATTGGTGGTTTCCTTAATATTATAGCAATTTTTTTCATATATAGCAAACACAGGTAAGTGATCACTCACATCCGTTATTAAGATTCCGCTCACTACTTTTCCAACGATTATATTAGTAAATATATTGTCAATTATAGTCTCACTCTGAGATGTGATTCTTGTTGGTTTTGATATCATTGGAACTAGACCCAAACTAAACATTGTATCAGTAAAAACATCAAAAGAGTGAAGTTCACTATTCATATCGATGTTGAAATCACCACACAAAAACACTTCTCTGACGTGCACACAATTAAACCCTGCTGCATCACAGTTTCATTGCTGCAGTATGCTGAAGAAGGACAGTGACGCCAAGTTGGCTAAAAGATTCGTTCCAATGCTCCTCAATGCGCTCCTGCGGGTGTTCCACCTGCTGCTGTGCCTGATGTTTGGGAAAACGTGGGAGACGAGAGCCGCATGGAGCCACACATCTGGCTCTCTCAGTCTCCTCCTCCTCTCTGCGCCACTCCATGGCTCAGAGCCCAACTAAGCATGCAGTCACAAAATTCATCTGCTGTGGATTCTGAGGAGTAAACTGGAGCAATCTGAATTGTTCAGCACCTGACAGTTGGATGGATATGGGTGTGTGTGTGTGTGTGTGTGTGTGTGTGTGTGTGTGTGTGTGTGTGTGTGTGTGTGTGTGTGTGTGTGTGTGTGTGTGTGTGTGTGTGTGTGGAGACAATTCGCCTCATTCACAATGTGACAGAACATAATGATGTGCTGTTACTCGTGATAGCACGCAACAATGTGGGACATTATTCTTGACCGTGCGTAATGGTTCCTGATAATTCTTCAGCAACACATGCCATTAATCGTAACCCATGGTAACAGGTTGCAGTAGTTCCCGAGGACACCTGACGCCTCTGCCTCAAATCATCACATTCGTGATCAGCATCCAAGAATGTATACTTCGTGGCATTCGTGACTTGCTGTTGATATGTGTAAACGCAGCATTACCCTGTTTTTGCATACTAATGTCTATCTTTGTGTCTGTCTCTTAGGAGGCTCTGAGATGAGTCTGAGGAGCTACTTCAGTGATGTCCACATAACTTGATGGTCCTCTGGCATTTTGGATCAGCGTGTGTGTGTGTGTGTCTGTATTTTAAGATTTTATTTTGGTTTAATAATGTAAAAATAAATCTAAATATCTGCCTCCAGCATTGTCTTTTTTTATCACCTTGTTCAAAACTTTCAAACTGTCCTGTTGTAGATCGAGAGAACACAGTGACCACACCATATGATTACATTATTTATTTACCTGATTATAAGATTATATTGCTACACATTTTATCCCAAAGCATGAAACAAAGTTTTCTTTTTTATTAATAAGTAATATTTTTGGGTGGAATAAACCTTTAAAAGCTTAACTTTTTAATTTTGGGGGGTAAATTAAACCTTTACAATTATAGGTAGGACCTGAAGTTCTACTTTTTGTGCAAACTGCTCCTGAAAGTGCAGCTTTATAGGCTCTATAGACGTACTAACTGATTTAGTTAAATTGAAAGTATATTTGGAGTGAAATCAAATTTGAAAATAGCAAGTCACGCACTTGAATCACAGGTAGGTGGTGGAGTCGATGTCAGCAGAAGAAGCAACATGTGGCCTGAGAACGCAGCGGTACACGTGCAGCCGTAAACAAACAGCCTCCAGCTCTGCAGACATACTATTGACACGAGCTGCTAGCTGATGCTGTTCACGGCGCGTTGGTCGTTTCAAAATGCCAGAGCATCGCCTCATTTCTGCTTAAAACGTCCTCGTTTCTCCTTAAAACTGACTTTAGAATGATTTAAGAGGTTTTACCTTGTCATCTGATAGTTAATAATCACATTAATCCATTTGATCTATTTGGGTGAAGATGAGCTGCTGAGCTCCAAAATGACGCATGTGCAGTGGAGGCAAGGCGGAGGCAATTTTTAGGGGCAGACCGTTTGGTCTGCGATACCGGGCCTCCATCTAATGAGTAAATACAAAGTGATGGAAACGTCCTACGAATAAAATACTCGCACCCCGCCCGCACTGACTCATCATGAACTTATTAATGCATAAAGGGGCGGAGCATGGGTGGCTCAGTATGAACATGCCCTTCTTTCTGAGTTCGAAGTGCTAGCTAACCAGTTACATTAAAATATGAAATGGGGCAAAACAGAGCCTAATAAATACGAAATGGAACAGACTGACCCAGACTGACTCCAAATATGATTAAATATGATTCACTTAATTACTTTTATTTTATTATTTTTAAGCAAATTGGAGCAAAATGGGGAGTGATAATAACGAAACGGGGGTTAAACGTAACGAAATGGAGCAGACTGTCCTAGACTGACTCCAAATATGATTAAATTAATTACTTTTATTTAATTATTTTTAAGCGAAATGGGACTGATAATCCCCATTGACTGAAGTTTAATCTCTTGAACGCTAGATGGCGTACCTGCCCCTACTACATGTACTGAGCGCATCTCACAAAAACAAAAGCTAAACAATTAAATAAAAGTAATTATTTTGAGTCAGTGTGGTTCAATCTACTCCATTTCATTACATTTTACTCCCGTTTCGTGATTATCAGGACCCATTTTGCTCCATTTCGTATTTTAATATGGCCCCTAGCTAACTGGCTAACCTCGGTTTGGGTGTTTATTAAGTCATATTTTTGGTGAGCTACACAGTGGTTCTCATAGCAGTTTGCTTTGGTGTTGACAGAAAAAGTTATCTGCCACGTATTTCCTCAGCAATTGTGCATTAAGTGGACCTACGACAGAGCTGCTAAAAGTGCTAACACTGTTAGCACACAATATTAAATAAGACGAGACTTTCACTCAGCGTCAATATTTCAACAGGGATGTCTTAGATGATCCGTGATGATGTTTCACTGCACAATAAGCTGTATTATTGCAGGTGTTTGTAATAAAATACTACAGACACAAGAGCGAGCGGCTCAGTTTCGGTCGGAGACTATGAAGGGAGGAGCTGACGGACACAGCTGCTGTCACTCAAACCAACCACGCCCACAATCATGCAGGATTATAGAGGGTTTTCATGTGACGTATCGGTCACGTCATTTTGTGTCCTGCGGCCATTCTGGATTACGACGCTGTGGCCGCTGTGATACACTATGCGCATTTGGCAAAAAATTGCAGAAGCTTCAATGTCGGTGTGAAGAAGCCTCACGGCACCGTGGCGCTGAGAGAGATCCACCACTACCACAAATCCACTGCTTCCAGAATTTTATTCGGCAATAAAATTATATAAGAATACATAAAATACTGCCGAGGATAACACAAGAACACTTCCAATACGGATACTTATTTACATTGTGGTCCTCGAGCACCGAGCTGCTGATCCACAAGCTGCCCTTCCAGCGCCTGGTGAGAGAAATCGCTCAGGACTTCAAGACCGACCTCCGCTTTCAGAGCTCCGCTGTGATGCTCTGCAGGAGGCCGGCGAGGCTGACCTGGTCGGCAGCTTCCTAGTTCACAATATCGCAGTGTGACACTGTCGGCCAGTTTGTTACATCACCACTAACTTCACTATCTGGTATAAGATACGGATCCACTGAACCAACTGCTACACATCTATCACGATAAATAGCTTTATCTTGAGGATTTAAAGCATCGTAATAACCATACATTCTCTCTATTTTTCTATCACGCGCCAGCCTCCTTGTAATCCAGAATGGAGACAGCACCTGTCCTGCAGCAATTCGGTCACGTGATTGAAAACACTCAGGGTCTTCAATCACGTGACCGATTTGGAGATTGTACGGTTATTACGAGGCTTTAAATCCTCGAGATAAAGCTATTTATCGTGATCGATGTGTAGCAGTTGGTTCAGTGGATCCGTATTTCAAAGGATTCAAGGATTCAAAAGAATTTTATTGTCATATGCACAAAGGAACATGTTCCCTGCACAATGAAATGTGATTACTGCATTTAACCCATCCTAATTGCCAGTTAGGAGCAGAAGTCGCATTTAGGTGCCCGGGGACCAGCTCCAGATGTATATCCTGCCTTAGGTCAACAGCAGGGCTGACCAAACCTTGACCGGCCTCATGACGACAGACGACACACACATAACACACACATAAGCCGGCCCGGTACATGAACACATATAAAAAGCACACACAAGGTGAAACTTGGGAAAGAAAAACCTTCATTGCTGCTGCATTGAATCATGCAGCAGCAATGCAGGAAAAAACCCATCAGCACAATGAACAATGATCACACACAACAACAGGACAAGAGACGACAACCGAGATTTGTAAGAGTCCAGTTATCAGAAGGAACACCCGGAGGCCGCCTTTAGGTGCCATCAACGGCCTTGTTCGTCCACTCTGGAGGTGAGGAGGGGCCCAGCCCTGAACAGTCCACTGTCCAGAGTCAACGTCAGAGCTGGAGAAGCTGAGGGCGGGGAGAGACGAGGGGAGTGAGGCATGAGTGTTGTTCTTCTCCAGGAGGTTTTTATCACAGCGGCCTTGAAGTGCAGCTGTGTTTTGGGAAGCCGAATGAAAATCCAGATTAGCAGACGCCTGAAAGATTCCACAGTCTGAGATAGAGTGGCTTCCAATACATCTGAATTAGGAGAGGAGATGTGGTCATTACTGACGATCAATGTGGTTTTCCAGTGCAGCCATCCTTCCGGAAATGGTATCCAACGTGCAGTTAACACCCGACAACTGAGCTGACACTGCCCTTCCAATCGAATCAATCATGTGGGGCAGCCTGGACGGGCCAATTATTGCCGCTTCCACTTTCTTAATTTTCCGGTAAACCAGCGCTATGCCCGCTCCACACAGCAGGTCACCACCATGCCAAATATATACACATCTTCGACATCCTCCACAGACAGCGTGTAAAGGCACATGACCTGCCATTTCCTCCAACTGTCCATCACGTAACCCATCACATGTGTCCCGGCAGGACAGGTCGGGTCCTCCGCTCCCGAGTGTCTTGTAGAAAAAATAGTGTCAATTGCGTTCAGAGACCACTTTAACAGATCCATTTTTGCTGTTTCCAGAAGTGCAAAGCTGGCAGCCTCACAGACAACACGCCACAGAAGCAGGAAAGATAAGGAGGGAGGGAGAAGAGAAAAATGCGACCGTCTCGGCCGAGAGCAAGGAGGCAAAAAAAAAAAAAAGCATTAGTACAAAAGTATTTTGTACCAGATAGTGAATTTAGTGGTGATGTAACAAACTGGCCGACAGTGTCACACTGCGATATTGTGAACTAGGAAGCTGCCGACCAGGTCAGCCACGCCGGCCTCCTGCAAAGCATCACAGCGGAGCTCTGAAACCGGAGGTCGTCTTGAAGTCCTGAGCGATTTCTCTCACCAGGCGCTGGAAGGACAGCTTGCGGATCAGCAGCTCGGTGCTTGAGGACCACATTGTAAATAAGCATCCGTATTGGAAGCGTTCTTGTGTTATCCTCAGTGGTATTTTTATGTATTCTTATATAATTTTATTGCTGAATAAAATAAGATAAAATTCTGGTAACAGTGGATTTCTGTTAGCGGCGGATCTCTCTCAGCGCCACGGTGCTGTGAGGCTTCTTCACACCGACATTGAAGCTTCTGCAATTGTTCGCCAAATGCACGTTGCGTAACACAGCGGCCACCGCGTCATAATCCAGAATGGCCGCAGGACACAAAATGATGTGACCGATACGTCACATGAAAACCCTCTATAGACAAGTTAGAAACAGATTCAGGCCCCATAAAGTCCTCATGGAGGAGGAAACTGTCTATAGAGACCATAACCATTTATTTGTACCAGGCTGTAAACTGACCTTTTAAAATGGGCTTCTATGGGAATTAGCAGTTTTGGGGCCTTCACGTGGACAGCAGAAGAGGAGAAAATACAAGCCACTGCATCAGAATTCCAATTTTTTTTTTTCTTTGGTGCAATGACGTAAATAAATATATTAAAAAATAAAGCCTTCATGTTCCCACATGTGTGCTTTGTTGCTCACGTTTTGGAGATACCTGTTATTTCTTATGTACGTTTTATATGCAACAACTTGGTTCGGACAGAAACACTTAGTCCTCCTCATGCAGCAGAAGTGACTAAAAGTTTACTTTTGACTTTGATGTTGTTCGAACTGTCAGTCGGTTGATCAGACGCCGAGTGCAGAATGACTGATCCTGCCGGAGTTCTCAACTTTTTGGTTTTGGAGAGTGTGTTTGATATAGTAATAATCTGAATGCCCAGAGGGACTGGAGGACGGTGGACGGGAGCTGCCTGCCCGCTGTCGGCAAAATGCAGAGCCCCTCAGATTGTGTAATTCTTGAGGACTTCAGCGATGCTGAAGACAATATAGTGCGAGATTCAAGCTTGTTGAGTACCGTGAGTGTGTCAATGGATGATAGCGCGGATGGAGGGGGTGACCGCACGCCGTGGCAAACGGTAACCAATGTTAAAAAATGAAAAGAACGGAATGCTAATTCTGTACGGGGTACTTCTGAATCGGAGAGTGATAATGAGCTAAGAAGAGCAAAAGCTAGCAGGGACGACCACTCGTCAGAAGATGAAACAAATGAATGGAAGGTGAGTCTTACCATTAAAGACGACAGTGGTCATTTTCATCCTATTAAAGTAGCTAAGCACATTGAACGTCAAGTGGGTAAAATCAAGTTTGCCAAGTTTTTGAGCAACAAGAGGTTTCTTATTTTTGCTAAAAGCAGAGCCCAGAGAGATGCGTTTTTGAGTGTTAGTGCTCATATTCTGGGTGCTCATGCCAAGTTGAGAGGAGTTATTCGTCATGTCCCTTTAACCGTGACTATGGATGACTTGATAAATGAAGTTAAAGGGGAGAGTGGTTAACGCTACTAGATTACAAAGAAGGAAGGCAGGAATTAAAAGTGATAGTCTATCAGTTGTGCTGGAATTTGCAAGTGTCTTGCCCAAATTTGTTACCCTTGGATTTATCAGGTATGAGGTCAGAGGATTTGTTCCGTTGCCTCTTAGATGCTTTAAATGTCAAAGATTTGGCCACACTACTGTGCAATAGAGGTGGGCGATACCAGGAATTTTGGTATTGAGCCGATACCAAGTAAATACAGGCCCAGTATTGCCAATATCGATACAGATACCAATACTTTTTCATATTTAAATTTCAAAGATCCAAAGGATCCAAAAGACTAGGGTAGAATTTCGCCAAACATTATACATGACAACAAAATACTTTATTATCACAATAAACATTTTTCTTTAAAAAAATATCACTCAACACAACTTAAAACAAAATCTCCTGAGGTAGAGGGCTGACAAACCACAATACAAGGGTGCACTGCTCTGTGTTGTGTGACACAGCGCAGCGCTGCTCTTACAGACAGAGTAGACTTTGATGAATCTGCATGTGCAGCAGTCAGTGCATGTGGGAGAGAAAAAAACTTGAGTATCGATCTTTTTACACGAGGATCGTTCAATATCAATACCAGCATTGGTATCGATATTATTGATATTAGGATCGATCCACCCACCTCTACTGTGCAATGCAAAGGAAGAGTAAGATGTGCCCGGTGTGGGGAGAACATGAATACGGAAACTGTGGAAGAGAAACTAAGGTTAAATGCTGTAATTGTGGTGGAGACCATAGTGCATCTTACGGGGGTTGTCCGGTCCAAGTTCAAGCAAGGGAGGTCATGAAGTATAAGGTAACTAACCAAGTCTCCTATGCAGATGTCGTCAGGAAAGTTAAGCGGGTTGAAGTAGCCCCCTCTGCTCCTCCTTCAGTGTCAAGCTCCTGGCCCGCTCCCAGGCCCCAAACTGAAAGTTCGGTTCCCCTTCCCAGTCAGAGGGCACAACAACTGGAGCAAGTTCTACGGGGACTTAACAAAGATACACTGATATTAGACAAGTTTAGCCTAGTTGTCTTTACAGACTTTTCTTCACAGACTAGGGTTAATTATGGAGTTCCACAAGGTTCTGTGCTAGGACCAATTTTATTCACTTTATACATGCTTCCCTTAGGTAGTATTATTAGACGGTATTGCTTAAATTTTCATTGTTACGCAGATGATACCCAGCTTTATCTATCCATGAAGCCAGAGGACACACACCAATTAGCTAAACTGCAGGATTGTCTTACAGACATAAAGACATGGATGACCTCTAATTTCCTGCTTTTAAACTCAGATAAAACTGAAGTTATTGTACTTGGCCCCACAAATCTTAGAAACATGGTGTCTAACCAGATCCTTACTCTGGATGGCATTGCCCTGGCCTCTAGTAATACTGTGAGAAATCTTGGAGTCATTTTTGATCAGGATATGTCATTCAAAGCGCATATTAAACAAATATGTAGGACTGCTTTTTTGCATTTACGCAATATCTCTAAAATCAGAAAGGTCTTGTCTCAGAGTGATGCTGAAAAACTAATTCATGCATTTATTTCCTCTAGGCTGGTCTATTGTAATTCATTATTATCAGGTTGTCCTAAAAGTTCCCTAAAAAGCCTTCAGTTAATTCAAAATGCTGCAGCCAGAGTACTGACGGGGACTAGAAGGAGAGATCATATCTCACCCATATTGGCCTCTCTTCATTGGCTTCCTGTTAATTCTAGAATAGAATTTAAAATTCTTCTTCTTACTTATAAGGTTTTGAATAATCAGGTCCCATCTTATCTTAGGGACCTCGTAGTACCATATCACCCCAATAGAGCGCTTCGCTCTCAGACTGCAGGCTTACTTGTAGTTCCTAGGGTTTGTAAGAGTAGAATGGGAGGCAGAGCCTTCAGCTTTCAGGCTCCTCTCCTGTGGAACCAGCTCCCAATTCAGATCAGGGAGACAGACACCCTCTCTACTTTTAAGATTAGGCTTAAAACTTTCCTTTTTGCTAAAGCTTATAGTTAGGGCTGGATCGGGTGACCCTGAACCATCCCTTAGTTATGCTGCTATAGACGTAGACTGCTGGGGGGTTCCCATGATGCACTGTTTCTTTCTCTTTTTGCTCTGTATGCACCACTCTGCATTTAATCATTAGTGATCGATCTCTGCTCCCCTCCACAGCATGTCTTTTTCCTGGTTCTCTCCCTCAGCCCCAACCAGTCCCAGCAGAAGACTGCCCCTCCCTGAGCCTGGTTCTGCTGGAGGTTTCTTCCTGTTAAAAGGGAGTTTTTCCTTCCCACTGTAGCCAAGTGCTTGCTCACAGGGGGTCGTTTTGACCGTTGGGGTTTTACATAATTATTGTATGGCCTTGCCTTACAATATAAAGCGCCTTGGGGCAACTGTTTGTTGTGATTTTGGCGCTATTTAAAAAAAAATTGATTGATTGATTGATGTGTCAGGTAATTGATGTGGCGTTAAGGATGTAAAAGAATGAAGACAGAATTAAGTGTTGTGGAAGCAGCAATTAAATTCTTGGCTATTAAAGTTGAAGATGTTAAAAAGATTCAAGATCTTATTAAACCAAAGGATGGTAATTTGGTATCAATTTTGGATTAATATAACAATGGTTTTCCGAATATTACAATGGAATGCCAGGAGTTTAAATGCTAATGGACAAGAATTTAAGAAGGTTATTTCCAAAATGGAAAAGAGCCCTGAGATCATTTGTATTCAGGAAACATAGCTTAAACCACTTATGGATTTTGTTTTGCCAGGCTTTACATCTGTCAGGTATGACAGGAAACACATCCAGGGTGGGGTGTGTGTAACATTCATCAAAAATTCAGTGGCACTTAGAAGGGACTCTGTGTCTAGTGAACGTGAGTGTGTCATTATTACTATATGTAGTCCTAGACATCAAGCTTGTGAATTTTTATAATCCGTGTAAGAAGTTGACACTGCAAACCTTTTCTGATGTATTGCCTTCAGTAGACAGGAGAGAAATCTGGTGTGGTGACTTTAATGCCCACAATACTCTCTGGGGAAGTGAGCATACAGATTTAAATGGGAAAGCAGTTGAAGACATGATGGAAGAAAGGTCACTTGTTTGCCTTAATGATGGAAGACCTACAAGAGTTGACATAAGAAATCAGGAATCATGTTTAGATCTGACATTAGTGTCTGGAACCTTAAGCAATTTGTGTGGCTGGACTGTTATGAGTAATATTGGCAGTGGTCATTTACCAATTATTTTATCTGTGAATTTTGAAGTCTTTATTCAGGAAGGGTTTGTCTTGGATAGATAGTGTTTTACCAAAGCAGAATGGGGAAAGTTCCAGACGACTTGCTTGGAAGTCTGTGAGAGTGTAGAATTGCCAGAAGATATGGAAGAATGTAATGCAATAGTCAACAGTGTGATCTTTAATGCTGCCTCTCGGTGAATTCAGGAAGTGGAAAACGGAAAGTAGTTCCATGGTGGACCAAGGAATGTACAGTGGCCATCAAAGATGTGAATTTCTCCACTGTGAGATCAATAAAGTCTTATCTTATCTTAAAGATAGGAATTGTGCACAACAGAATTTAAGAAAGGGGACTGTGTGGAAAGGGTCAGCTCCATCAGGTTCCTGGGAGTGCAGCTCTCTGACAGCCTCTCCTGGACTGCCAACACCACAGTGGTGTTGAAGAAAGCCCAGCAGCAACTCCACTTCCTGAGGGTGCTCAGGAGAAACAATCTGGAGGAGAAACTGCTGGTGTTGTTCTACAGAGCCACCATTGAGAGCATCCTGATGTACTGCATCACAGAGTGGTACGGGGAGTGCTCAGCAGCAGACAGGAGAGCGCTGCAGAGGGTGATCAAAACGGCCCAGCCCAGGGGATCACTGGTTGCTCTCTGCCCAGCCTGGAAGACATTGCCAGCCTCGCTATCTCAGCAGAGCTGCCAGCATCAGCAAAGACACATCCCACCCCAGTAACCACCTGTTTGACTTACTCTGGCCGACGGTATAGGTCAATCAAACTAGGACAAACAGACTCAGGGACAGTTTTCTCCCCAGAGCGATCACTGCACTGAACAATAACCAGAGATGTCAAGTAATGAAGTACAAATACTTCGTTACTGTACTTAAGTACACTTTTTAGGTATCTATACTTTACTCCATTACTTATTTTTCTGCCTACTTCTGACTTCTACTCATTACTTTTTCACACAAGTATCTGTTGTGTGGGCCGCTGAAGAGGAGGTACTGCTGGCCCACCACCAGAGGGCGCCCTGCCTGAAGTGCGGGCTTCAGGCATGAGAGGGCGCAGGAGCAACCGGGAGTGACAGCTGTCACTCATCAACAAGCACCAGCTGTCACTCATCATCACCATCACCTTAAAAGCCGGGCAACAACTCCACGTCGCTGCCGAGATATCGACTATCTTATTGGTAAATTCTCAGCCGTACAATTGTATTACCACGGATACGTGTTGTTCTTGAAATTGTTTGCAGGCGTGTGTGAGATTATCCGCAGCTGGAGGCTGAGTCGGTGGAACCGAGGAGGAGACGACGGTTTTCGCTTCTCACCGGACAAGTAACACACTGCATGTGATTGTGATCGGGAGGTGGAGGTGTGTTGCCCATCTACCGACAGAAGAGGACATTTGCTGACTGTTTACTGGGTGTGTTTTCACACACTCACCATTGACTGTTTTCTGCCCTGCCACAGCAGTACCAGATCTGACAGCTGGAGACGGTGGCCACCTGGGGATTCGGGACTCTGGCGTGTTCCAGATCCGGTGGCAGTGGACGAATGTCTCCTATCCTCAAGCCTGCCCACACGTCACCCTTGTATATTTGACTGTAATCCAAATTCTGCATCTGTCTGTATTTCGTTGTGCACGTTTCACAACAGTAAAGTGTTGTAATTTTTGACTCATCCATTGTCCGTTCATTTACGCCCCCTGTTGTGGGTCCGTGTCACTACACTTTCCCAACAGTATCTGTACTTTCTATTCCTTACATTTTTAAAGCAAACAGCCTCGTTACTCTTGGCTTCAGTTTAATGTTATATATATATATATTTCACGTCATGTGCGCCTGTAATCAACTTTTCTGCAGCGCGGCTTTGCTTTGAACCGTGAACCAATCGAAGCAGTGGTTCGCAGATTGAAGCAATGCTTCGACCTATTGCTTCGTTTATTCTTTCTTTCTTTCGCTTAATTTTCCCCGGCTAAAACCCTAAAGAGCATACTTCTGTGAGTATTATTTACCTTTTCTATGTTAAACCGACCTGTTATGGTCTTCTGAAACAGTTGATGTATTTTATAACTTAAAAACGGGAGCGATGCTAACGCGTTAGCATGTCTATGGCATTTTCAATGTTAAAACAGCATTAAGCAGTTGCAGCTCTCATCACGTTCGGGTGCATTTGTTTTCAAATTGTAATATTTCTTACATTTATTTTTGTTTATATATTAATAATCTAATGATTATTATATACAATTTTAGAGAAAGAGGCAAAAAGAACCTGAATAGAAACACAACAGAAAATATAAAAGCAACAAACAATGAACATACACCTAATGACAGTTTGTTTCGGTCAAACCATATTTTCAATGTGTTAATTTCTTCAGTGATTTCCTCCAGAACTATCTGCAAAACTAGAAAACTGCTGCATCCTAGTAAGAGCAGAATACTACTGGAATGAATTTGAATAAGGAAAGTTTTGTTTTGTTTTCCTTCATTAAATGGATGCTGAACTCACTGCAGTTTATTGTCTGGAATAGTCCCAGATTGCATTTCAGAGCTTCTAGAATTGAAACATTTTCGTGCAGGTGGTGTTGGGGCGTAATTTTGGGTTTTGGGTCTTGGGCCACATGTAGAACTAATCAGTTTTTAAATTAAGCTTTCAATTCATATAGTGGCATCTACCTTTTTTTTTCAAGGTTACTTTATACTTTTATACTTTAAGTAGGTTTTGGAGCACATACTTTTTCACTTTTACTTGAGTAAAGAGGTCAAGTTGATACTTCAACTTTTACCAGAGTGTTTTTAAACTGCAGTATCTATACTTATACTTAAGTAACAAATATGTGTACTTTTGACACCACTGACAATAACAAATCACTCTAATCTGCTCCTTTCAAGTTTCTTGTGCAATATCTGTAAACCATGTGCAATATTCCCGTGCAATATGATCCACAGATGTATATAATTCTTGTTTTACATTTTACTTGGTCCACATTTTATTTATTTTACCTTATGTTTATATTAGTTGTACATACCAGGTCTATTAGAAAAGTATCCGACCTTATTTTTTTCAAAAACCATATGGATTTGAATCACGTGTGATTACATCAGACATGCTTGAACCCTCGTGGGCATGCGAGAGTTTTTTCACGCCTGTCGGTTACGTCATTCGCCTGTGGGCAGTCTTTGAGTGAGGAGTCGCCCACCCTCTCGTCGATTTTTCATTGTTTAGGAATGGCTCAGAGACTGCTGCTTTGTTTGATAAAAAAAATTTTCAAAAGCTGTAAGGCACAACTGAGTGGACACCATTTGATAAATTCAGCTGGTTTTCGGTAAAAATTTTAACGGCTGATGAGAGATTTTGGTCTGGTAGTGTCGCTTTAAGGACGGCCCACGGCGGGCCGGACCCGACCGCTGGGGGGTCGCGACAGGAAAACACCTCCGTTGGAAACCTTAACGGACAAGTTGGAACATGCCCAAGCTGTTAAACAGTTTCTCAGTTACTCACTTGTTGAAAGCCATCAAAAGCCGCCTGAATTTTACAAATGGTTTTCAACACGGAGGTGTTTTTCCTGTCGCAGCGCAGACAGATTCACCGAGTCATCACGGAAACGACTCGGCGAATTTGCGCGCACGTCTTTCATTACAAAATGTCCTTAAACAGTGGAATGTCCGCATAAAGTCCTCATGCCGGCCTCTTCTGAATCTTGTCTGTTCTCTCACGACGTCCTGGGTGAATTAAGCCTTAAATTAGGATGTTTTCAGCTCGAAACAGGCCGACGACGGCGCCTGGAAGCGCTGCAAGATGTCCCGCTCCGTGGGAAGTCCTTACAGCGAAAGAAACACCCCATAATCGCTCATCAGCCGTTAAACCTTTCACCGAAAACCAGCTTAATTTCTCCAATAGTGTCCACTTGGGTATTCCTCACAGGTCCAGAAAAATTTTTGATAAAGCAATGCGCGCCGTCTCGAGCAGCGTGTGAAACAAAGGAATTCAGGCGAGAGGGCTGGACCACATCTCACTCAAGGCCTGCCCACAGGGAAATGACGTCACCGACACGTGTGAAAAACTGACGCATGCGCACGAGGGTTCAAGCATGATTGGTGTAATCGCACGTCATTCAAATCCATATAGTTAAAAAAAAAAATGTCGGTTTCTTATCTAATACACCTCGTATACTCTGAATAATTTACTGTTAAATTTCACTGTCTTTTATTTGGCTAAAAATTACTTGCCCCACGGAAAGGACCTTTTTGGAGTTGCACTCAGATCTCGCTGCAATGCAAATTACAATGACAATAAAGGCAATTCTGATTCTGATTCAATCAAGACAACATAATTGACTATCAAAGGAAAGTGGCATTAGCAAGGAGAGTTATTAAATCTTCCAAAAAGAATGCGTGGAAACAGTTTTGTTCGACTATTGGTAGCGACACCCAGCTGAATGATGTGTGGGCAATGATAAGGACAATGACAGGAAAGAAACGGTATAATAATATCCCTATACTTGTGGATGGAGATTCTCACGCCATTACAAACAAAGAAAAGGCAGATTTATTGGGTACAAAGTTTGCTAATATACAGTGGTAGTCATTTAGATGATATGCATAGAATACGAATGGGAACTGCTTCAAAGTAACCCAGAGACAACATTGAAGAAGTTCAGAGAGATTACGCCTTTGGATGTGGATTTTTTTTTTTTTTTTTTCCAGATGGAGCTTTGAGAGTTGTTCTCCATCTATTTAATAAAATCTGGGAAGCCGGGCAACTGCCAGCGAGCTGGAAGTACTCAATCATACTTCCATTTGGCAAACCGGGGAAAGATCCAGCAGATGCAGGTAATTACCGCCCTATAGCTCTCACATCTCATTTAGCAAAGTGGGTGGAGAAAATTAATGTTGATCAGTTATCATACGATTTGGAGCAGAAAGGTTTATTTAATCCATATCAATGCGGATTTAGGAAAGGACGGGGTTCACTGGATGCTCTTGTTAAAGTCAGTAACGAAGCAGAAAAAGCTGTCAGTTGTAAAGAAGCTATGGTAATTGTGTATTTTGATATCGAAAAGGCATACGATTCCATGTGGAGAGAAGGACTGTTAATCAAACTGCAAAACATAGGTGTTAGAGGCAGATTGTATATCTGGGTGCTTGAGTTTTTGTCTGACCGTACCTTTAAAGTGAGGGTTGTAGGATGTCAACTGGACTCCCGCAAGGTAGCTCCATAAGTGTTGAAAGTGTTCTACCTTATGAGGTCTGTATCGATTTATGACTGGGGTTCAGATAAGCAGTCTCTTCTTGGCATCTGCAGAGCACTAATTCATTCAAGTATTGACTATGGGTGCATAGTGTATGGAGCAGCTGCCAGTAGTGTTTAAGCTAGAATTGACAGAATTCAGTACCGAGCTCTCCGGATCAGTATTGGAGCATTGCAAATGACTCCTGTGAATGCACTGTTGGTGGAAGCAGGAGAACTGCCTTTGAGTCTCAGGTGAATTAAGTTGTCATTTGTTTTCTGGGTAAAACTGAAAGGTTCAGGTACAGAACAGCCTGCTAAGGATGCACTGGGCGACTGCTGGGAATATCAGCAGACTAAATGTAGAGGGTTTTGTTTATTATTATCGTTGTTATTTTTTTGTTTTATTGCTATTATTTTTATGTCCACTTAACATACACCAGAATGTAACCTGAAGTATCTATGCATCCATTGACACATCCGGTACAGTAGGTGGCGGTATGGACCTAAGGTGATGGTTGCCACCCGCCAATCAAAGGAGGGAAGAAGAAGAAGAAGAAGACGACGAAGAAGAAGAAGAAGGGGAAAAAACAAACAAACAAACAAAACAAAAAAAAAACAACAACTCTCAGTTCGCCAGTGTCCTGTAGGAGGCAGAAGAGCGCCCCAAGCGCTGGCGGAAGTCCAGAAGGAGACTGAGAAGCATACGTTATGTTTGGGTGTTAGCGGTTATCCTGACATACTAATTGTCACGACGATAAAACAAAGAAATAATCAAACAAAGTGGAACTTTGAGATGAGCGCTGCTGTAAGTTTAATTTCCCGTTGTTTAGGCCTAAATCTTCATGACTACATTGAGCTTGGTTTCAGGCACACTCACGAGCGCCACTAGCTTAGTTTATGTCAAGCTAAAAGTCAGGGCTGTGAAATAAAAAATTTGAAATCCGAGGAAAATTTGCAGGGGGGGGCGGTACAGCTCCCCAGGAACCGGAATTATTTTCCTTTTAATTGTAAACCAAATTATGCACGGTAACACGGTAAGAATTCTTTTCTCCCTGGAAAATAAACATTCTGCTGTTCAAACAGGATTTTAGACAAGATTATGTGAGTTTTTTCCACTAATCTAGGCTTTCTTTCATTGTAAAAAAGACTGGTTTTGAATGGATTTAGGCTGCTTGAATTTACACAAGAATATAAATGACTTTTTACTACAAGGTATGTTATTCATATTTTACCATGATTTTCCAAATATTCTACAAGCTTTAGCTGTGGTTTTTGAAATGCTGTAACAGTCTTTTCAGTCTTCATAAAGTTCATGTAGTTTAATTGTTCTGAGTTAATGCATAATTTGGTTTACAATTAAAAGGAAAATCGTTCCAGGTCCTACTTGCACGTCATATTCTGTTATTTCAACATCATCATCATCAAATTGTAAAATTTACAGTACTAATGAAATTATGAAGATAACTGAAGTTTTAAGCGTGGCCGTAATAAATATTTAAGAAACTTATATGAGCATTGTAAACATTGACACAATGGAGTTTGATGCGGAAGAGTTCAGAAAGATACAATTGGAATGGTTTGATTACCATTTACAGTTGGTGATGTAAGACTTGGGTTTTAACTTCGTGTTAAAATAAGAACAAGAAGCTGCACTGAAAGAGATCTGTCTGGGAAGAGACACATTCTGTGTGTTGTTGCTCCAATGAGAGCGGCACGCTTATTGAGCTAAGTCAAGGCCAAAAGTTTTGTAATCTGAAATAAAAAAAAAGATTAAAAAAATAAATTTTGAAACTAAAAATTTAATGTTTGCTCTTGAATTTTGTAATCATTTAAAAAGTATTATCAAAATAAAAAGTGTAAGATATATATTTTTCAGTTGAAATACATTTTTGATTCAGCTCTAATTATTTTGATCAAATAATTTATTTTCGTTCATATTTCTTTTTTTCACCTTCATATCTTTTTTTGCACTTTCAGATCTTATTTTTTCAGTTTCAAACTTTTGGCCCTGTTCTGGCGTGGCTCCAGTTGAGAGGGGCGTGGAATTGTGAGTGACAGCACAGCAATCAGTCCTCACATGATGTTGCTTTCAGGAAACGTGGGTACTTTGACAGATAATGACTTAACACTTTCTCTCCACTGTATTGTCTTGATACCTGTAAATAAAGTAGTGCTGAGGACAAAGATGTCTATTACAAGTAATTCTATACCACTCTTGGTCATTTTTGATATTTAAAAACCGGAAAATATGCAAGATTGTAAAGTTTAACACCTATACCTAAAAACCCGATGTGTCCCAAATCCACAACAAGACCCGTGAACGCAGCACAGCATCACCGCATGAAAATGAGGCAGGTCACTCATTTTACAGGCTGCCAGCAGTTATTGTCCATCAAGCAGTGGAGTGTTACAAGCTTTCTAAGTGACACAAAGAGACCTGGCTCAGCAGATCTGAAGGAAGCTTTAATATGGTCAGAACCAAGCAGACCGCCCGTAAATCCGAAGCCACCTGGAAGAGCGCTCCGGCTACCGGTGGGGTGAAGAAGCCTCACTGTTACAGGCCCGGCAGTGTGGTACTCCGCCGCTACCAGAAATACACCAAGCTGCTGATCCACAAGCTGCCCTTCCAGCACCTGGTGAGAGAAATCGCTCAGGACTTCAAGACCGACCTCCGCTTTCAGAGCTCCGCTGTGATGCTCTGCAGGAGGCCAGCGAGGGTGACCTGGTCGGCAGCTTGGATTTCTGGTAGCGGTGGATCTCTCTCAGCGCCGGGCCTGTAACGGTGAGGCTTCTTCACACCGCCAGTAGCCGGAGCGCTCTTCCGGCTTTGGATTTACGGGCGATCTGCTTGGTTCTGGTCATATTAAGGTTACGCTGTGAACTGTAACTTTGTTACATCGTCATTAAATTCACTATCCGGTACAACATACGGATCCACTGAACCAACTGCTACACATTGATCACAATAAACAGCTTTGTCTCGAGGGTTTGAAGCCTCGTAATAAGCTTTCTATTCTCTCTATTTTCTTTCACATGCCAGTCATCTATCAAAGTACCCACGTTTCCTGAAAGCAACATCATGTGAGGACTGATTGCTGTGCTGTCACTCACAATTCCACGCCCCTCTCAATCGAAGCCATGCCCTCCCACGCCAGAATGGGGCCAAAAGTTTGAAACTGAAAAAAAAACAAGATCTGAAGGTGAAAAAAAGAAATATGAATGAAAATAAATGATTTGATCAAAAAAAAATTACAGAGCTGAATCAAAAATACATTTAAACTGAAAATATATATCTTACACTTATTTTATTTTAATAATACTTTTTAAATAATTATAAAATTCAAGAACAAACATTGAATTTTCAGTTTCAAAATTTATTTTTCAATCTTTTTTTTATTTTCAGATCACAAAACTTTTGGCCTGGATTTAGCTCCATACATGCTGAGCAGGGTGGCGAAAGAAGTCCGGCGAGTTCAATCTGTGGGCGCGAGCTATCCCACAATGCCAAAATAGCAGAGATGTCGGTCCAATGAGAGCAGCACTCTGAGCAAGGTGGGTTTGGGTTCCGGGTTAGCTTCAGGTGGCTAGTTAATCGTGACTGAGATTTATTGTGAAATTGTTGTTTACAAATGGCGCACAATTTATCTGGTGCCAGGAGTTGTCGGTGAGGGAACATAGTTGTGGCTATGAATTGTCTTTTTTTTTTTTTTTTTTGGTCATTTGAAACAAATGGCGGGCACTGGACGGGAAATCTTGAGACCGTCGAAAAAAGTACATTTACCATTTAGCTACCATCCTCTAACGGCTGAGTGGGCTGGGGTCTCCAGCCTTTAAGGAGTCGCTCAGTTCTGAGTTCAAAATATGCTTGTAGTGCTTTGTGAATTAGTTTCTTTTTGTGGTCCTCTTGTGGCAATGTCTGGAGAGGCCAGTTGTAGGCTAGGTGGGATTACAGGGGAATATTCAGTGAGGAATTTGATACACTGTAGTGAGAACGCCT
The DNA here is from genome assembly GCF_902500255.1 of Thalassophryne amazonica. NCBI lineage: Eukaryota > Metazoa > Chordata > Actinopteri > Batrachoidiformes > Batrachoididae > Thalassophryne > Thalassophryne amazonica. The sequence continues at coordinate 77,341,152 of NC_047113.1, read as the reverse complement.
CTCAGCCGACGGTAGACGAGGGTGGGTAGCTTTAGCCTTTTCAGTTCGTTCTTCGTATGACAGTTTTTAGAGATGGAAGTTGTTTTGTGGCCCTCCTTTGCACTTTTTCTAATTCTTCAGCGAGGCCCCACATGTAGGGAGACCATACTACCGCTGCGTGTTCGAGGTGAGGGCGAGTCATGATCTTGTATAAGGCAATAAACATCCTCTCGTCCACGTAGTCGAAGGACCTCCAGAGGAGGCCGGCCAGTTGATTGGCTATTTTATGGATGTGGGTCTTGAAGTGGAGTGACTTGTCTACTGTTACCCCTAGATCTTTCTCCTCTTCCACTGTCACTAGTTTAACTAGGGTCTGGTTGTCTTGCATATCGTAATCAAAATCAGAGTGGTTATTTCCAATCTGTAAAATAGTACACTTGCTAGGGTGGAAGCACAGCTAGCATGTCTTGGCCCATTCCTGAAGTGAGTTTAGGACCTGTTGGAGTTTTTCGCAGTCATCGGTGTCCTCGACTCTCAAGTAGATTTTGGTGTCGTCTGCGAATAGAAGTAGAAGGCAATCGACCACATCCGGCATGTCATTAATATAAATCAGGAACAATATTGGCCCTAGAACACTACCTTGGGGCACATCACTTCTGACATCCATCCATTTAGAAGGGGCAACATGTACCACGACCTGCTGAGACCTTCCAGTAGGAAAGCTTGGATCCATTCTAAAACTCGTGGAGTAATGCCGTGGCTCGATAATCTTCCTCAAGAGACACTGGTGTAGCCTTGAATTGAAAGCTTTTTGAAAGTCAAGGTAGGCTGCATCAACTCCCAAACCTTCATCAAGTGCTTCAGACCAGTAATCTAGGGCTGTAAGAATCTGGTGCAAATGGATCTGCCACACAGTTAACCAATGCTGGCAATCTGTAAACCAAGTGTTTCTGATCAATGTGGTCCAAGATTTTGTCACAAATCAGACTTTCCATCACTCTGCAAAGCACTGATGTCAGCGTTATTAGACAGTAATTTTAAGTGAGAGAGCGGTCACCTTTCTTGAAGATGGCATGATATTGTCTTGCTTCCAGTCTTGGGTAATCTACCCGATGATAATGACACGTTGAAATAATGCAGATGGGTTTGGCAAATACATTAGTGATCACCACCAATATTAGGGGTGCAGGCCATCCGGTCCAGGCGGATGAGTTACATAACTACAAAATGGAAATTATCAAGGAGATATTATTTTGCTTTTATATCTTTTGGTAACTGTATTTTATTCATGGCCAATAAATAATCATGTGCTGTCGTTTAAGTGGAAAAATTAAGTTGAAAAGCCCTGCCATTTGATTAAAAAAAAGTTACAGAAATGTTGGTCTTGGGCCCAGAGGTTATGCTAATCCCCGACCAGCACCAACAAGAACCACTCAATTACAGATGGGACCGTTACGATTGGGTTGCCACAGTCTTTACACCGAGTGCCCCTGGTGGCCATTTTTGGCCTATGAAACATCGCCGAGTTCAGTACAAGTGCATGTAATTTGGTAAAGTCAATTTAAATGTACAGTGGTTCATTTCAGTCAGCTTGGTGTATAAATATTATCGTTCCAGGCAGTGAGAGCTATCAGCTGGCTGTTAGAGACAAAACAAAACCTAGTGATTTAGACAATAGCCCGGGCTTGTTTTCATCGGCCGGCCAGTTGCGGAAGTACGAATTCTCACCTTCGGATTGGCCACTTCACCAGAAGTGATGTGGATCCGCGGCAACCCATACCGATGTAATTCACATATCAGAAAATACTGATCCAACCTGCGACATTTTCCGATACCAGAGAAGAGCCACTGTGAATCTCTCAACTGCTGTTGTTTGCTCTTTGCTTGTTTACTGCCGAGCAGGAGGAGGAGAGAAAGCTGAGGTTTTCTGGAGCGGGGATTGTTTGAGAGCTGTCTTCCGCAGTGTTTTAGCTGTGTTTAGGCGGCAAATTTCTGCCCGGCTCTTGGGTTCAAATTTCGGAAAAATTAACTGAATTGTTGCTGAAAATGTCTGCTCTCAAAAGTTAGTCACTTCACTGTCTTGAGGCTGTGGAAAAGCCAGCTGCGTGTGCAGCCGAGGAGGAGCTGAACAAGGATTCGGTCCACTGAAAGGGAGAAAAGGGAGAAAACAGTGAGAGAGAAAGAAAAGAGAGGGAGACAGAGGGAGAGAGAAAGCGAGAGAGAGAGAGAGAGAGTAAACAGAGACAGAGGGAGAGAGAGACAGACAGGGAGAGAGACAGAGGACTTATTTTTAATGTTTACGCTGTAACACCTTGCTTTGACAATGTAACATATATCTCCCATATCAATAAAGCTGCTGGTCGACAATTAGCACGGCCCGGCCCAGAATCTGTTTTTCTCCAATGGCAATGTCATATCTAAGTTAGAGCCCTGGTACGCATTTTATTTGTATTCAGAAGTATGGAATGACCTTTCATAAGTTCTCATTTTAAGGAAACCTCATTCAATACTGGCAATACTGTATTCCTTTTGGAGGTAATTTTATTTTCATTTTGCAAAAGCTTTTCCAGTTTTCTGACAGAGGTCTGCTGGCAGGTCAAGTTGAGGTTCTGTGCCCTGCATTCACATTTCGGCACTTCTTTATGTAAAGGTATTTTACAATGCAGGTAAATATGTACCGGGGCCCAACTATTCCAGTTTTTTTTTTTTTTTTCAATAGCTTTTCCATTTTTCATCAGAGAGCCCGGTGTGAGGGGCTCAGCACTCTCCTAGACTTGGCACTCGCCCTTCCTTCACTGTGCATGCGGCATGGCAGAGTGCTAGCAGCGATTAACAGATTATCGCCTTTTTCCCTTAAAACTGGCCGTCTCTGCTTATACTGCCTCATTTCTGATTAAAACTGACTTTAGAATGGTTTTAGAATGGTTTAGATTTGAGGGGAGTGTGCAATTGGCATGCTGACAGCAGGAATGTCAACCAGAGCTGTTGCTCGTGTAGTGAATGTTCATTTCTCTACCATAAGCCGTCTCCAAAGCGTTTCAGAGAATTTGGCAGTGCATCAACCAGCCTCACAACCGCAGACCACGTGTAACCACACCAGCCCAGGACCGCCACATCCGCATGTTCACCTCCAAGATCGTCTGAGACCAGCCCTCGGACAGCTGCTGAAACAATCGGTTTGCATAACCAAAGAATTTCTGCACAAACTGTCAGAAACCGTCTCAGGGAAGCTCATCTGCATGCTTGTCGTCCTCATCGGGGTCTCAACCTGACTGCAGTTCGTCGTCATAACCGACTTGAGTGGGCAAATGCTCACATTCGCTGGCGTTTGGCAACGTTGGAGAGGTGTTCGCTTCAGATGACAGACGCGGTGTGTGGTGTCATGTGGGTGAGCGGTTTTCTGATGTCAATGTTGTGGATTGAGTGGCCCATGGTGGCGGTGGGGTTATGGTATGGGCAGGCGTCTGTTATGACACAGGTGCATTTATTGATGGCATTTTTAAATGCACAGATACCGTGAAGAGATCCTGAGGCCCATTGTGTGCCATACATCCAAGAACATCACCTCATGTTGCAGCAGGATAATGCACGGCCCCATGTTGCAAGGATCTTACACAATTCTGGAAGCTGAAAATGTCCAGTTCTTGCATGGCCGGCATACTCACCGGACATTCGCCCATTAGGCATGTTGGGATCTCTGGACCGGCATATACGACAGCGTGTACCAGTTCCTGCCAATATCCAGCAACGTCGCACAGCCATGAAGAGGAGTGGACCAACATTCCACAGGCCACAATTGACAACCTGATCAACTCAATGCGAAGGAGATGTGTTGCACTGCATGAGGCAATGGTGGTCACACCAGATACTGACTGGTGTACCCCCCCCCCCCAAAAAAACAAAACTGCACCTTTCAGAGTGGCCTTTTATTGTGGGCAGTCTAGGCACACCTGTGCACTAATGGTGCCTAATCAGCATCTTGGTATGGCACACCTGTGAGGTGGGATGATTATCTCAGCAAAAGGAGAAGTGCTCACTATCACAGATTTAGACTGGTTTGTGAACAATATTTGAGGGAAATGGTGATATTGTGTATGTGGAAAAAGTTTTAGATCTTTGAGTTCATCTCATACAAAATGGGAGCAAAACCAAAAGTGTTGCGTTTATATTTTTGTTGAGTGTAACTTAATTTTAATCAGTGTCAATATGCTTACCTTTCATGACCAAAATAAAGCCAGGGAAACAACTAAATAACTTACACAGACTTTTCCATGGTGCTGGAGACTCGTTAACTGATCTCAGGGATGGAGTTTGTATGGTCACCTCTGGGGGGGGGGGGGGGTTTGCCATTGTTTGGCTTCAGCAACTGGAGAGATACATTAAGTCTCTGGATCTCAACTTAAACTGGCGCGTTGCTATACAAGTTGAAATTGGTGCTAAAAAAAATCATTATTATAAATTTATATCTATCTCAGTGCAGGGAAAATGAAGTTAATACTTGGAGGATTTGGGTGTTCTGAGTGCTTTAATTGAGGAATTTGTCTCTACTGCTGTGGTATTGATAGGTGACTGGAATGCAAACCTGAAGGATCCAGACAATTCCTTATTTGCCAAGCATATGCTTAACGTCTGTGATGATCACCACCTCCATAATTTCTTCTTGTGTATGTTACACAATGACAGTTCCACCTGGTGTCATTGATAGGGTTGGGTATCGAGACTGGTTCTTTTTGAGTATCGGTTAAGAAATATTCGATTCCAGCGACATCAGTAGCCTTTTTGCCTTAAAGATTCCCTTATTGGCCCTTCAGAGCAGTCGTTGCTTTGAGTGTGTTTGTCCGGAAAATGATCATTTCTCTACGTTGATTACAGACCCTGCAGTGGGTCTGTAATCATCCGCTTCTGCAGCGTGGCTTTGCTTTGAACCTTGAACCAATGAAGCAGTGCTTTGATCTTCTTCAGAAGCGGCAAGTCTGCTTCTTATCCCCTCTCAAAGCCATTAAAATATGTCAATCATGAGTCACTTTGTGTGGATAAAGTGACTAACTGGAACTCCTGTCTTGTCGCAAGAAAGAAACGAGAATCATCCTCCGTTCCGTTGCTCCAACGCTATGCCACTTTCTGCTGAGTCGATGTCCGCTCGGAATTTATAACTTCAAAGCGAATTGCCGTTTAAACATAATGACACCTCTTTTCCAAACATTGTAATCCCAAACAATAAACTGCAATGGAATCAAAATGTCTTTTCCGTCCCAAAATGAGATGTCCTGCGCTGACGTGCAGCAGCCCAAGACTGTATGGCTGCAGACCTGCAGACTCCAACAGCCGTAAGAGTTCAGCACAGACGTATGGAGAGACTTTCATGCCATTAAGGTCCGAAATGAAATTCTTTTGACAAAAACTGCAGATTTTATTTATTTCTAATTATGTCCAGAGATCAAGGAGCCACCTTGTAGATTTTATTATGTCCAGAGATCAAGGATCCAGTGACCAATTTCATATTTATTTACTTTACGACTCAAGAAATGTTGTGCCATAGAAAGCCTGTAAAGCCTATTTTAGTGCAACAGAAAACTTCACAGGAGGCATCGATAAGGAATTGGATCGATAGAGCAGAATCGATAATGGTATTGATATAGATAAATCTATCAATACCCATGTCCCTAGTCAGTGACTCTTGGTGTTCTGAATCCTGTTTAGACCATGTTGTGTCTACAGAAGCCTTGACAGTGCCATCAGTGATATGAATGTGTGTTAAAGTTGACAGATGATCATATTCTGTTTGTCTCTGGCGGTTTGATGAGATACCTAGTGTGATGAATATTACCAACAGCTGCACACCCCAAGATTGAACTAGGAAATTCGGTCTGAAGCAGAGCGTCATAGATATCCCTGTATAACTGATGCTCTGTTCAAGGATGTCTGTATATGACTTGTGTATTGCAGAGATACAAACTGTAGCAATATTCAGCATGCAGATGCTGTGAAATTATACAACGGGATTATCAAGTGCCTTAAAAATGCTGGGAGTCGGGTCTTCAATAATGTCAGGAACCAGAGTAAATTTAATATGCCAGGATGGAAGGAACATGTGGCCGACTTATATAAAGCCTCACATGAAAAGTGAGAAGTATGGTTAGGTGCAGGCAAACCAAAACAGGGCCTAACCTTTGACCACCACAAAAAAGCCAAAGCGAGACGTAAGTACGCCGTAAGGTTTACAACCCCAATTCCAATGAAGTTGGGCCGTTGCGTGAAATGTAAATAAAAACAGAATACGATTTGCAAATCCTCTTCAACCAATATCAGTTGAATACACCACAAAGACAAGATATTTAATGTTCATACTGATAAACGTTATTGTTTTTGTGCAAATATTTGCTAATTTTGAAATGGATGCCTGCAACACGTTTGAAAAAAGCTGGGACAATGGTATCTTTACCACTGCGTTACATCACCTTTCCTTCTAACAGCACTCAATAAGTGTTTGAGTAAGTTGCCATGGCATGGGCAACTTACACATCTGTGATGGCACCATCAATGCTGAAAGGTACATCCAGGTTTTGGAGCAACACATGCTGCCATCCAAGCAATGTCTTTTTCAGGGACATCCCTGCTTACATTCCCTGGCAAAAATTATGGAATCACCGGCCTCGGAGGATGTTCATTCAGTTCTTTAATTTTGTACAAAAAAAGCAGATCACAGACGTCATGACACAAAACTAAAGTCATTTCATATGGCAACTTTCTGGCTTTAACCCTTTATTTACGGAGATGGCGCCCACGCCATATTTTCCATATGCAGATTTTTTTTTACCGTAACTCCGCCATAGTTTGTCCAATCCGAATGATTCAAAGTGCATTGTTAAGCGAACACCAAGGGCTTTCCAATGATATATGGTGTATTACGGTAAACGTAAGCCTGTGATGTCATCACGCAGAGGAAATACACAGAGGTTTCACACAAGTGCGCCGCTGATTCTCATTACCGTAAGTTTCTGTAAGCCCTCAATCTGAAAAATTTCAACACTGACAGTAAGCCAAGAACCCGTGCTTTCCAACAGTATGCTATATGTTGCATATATTACGGTGAAGTGTGAAAAAGAGCGCAAAAGTGACAGAAAAGTACAGAGACAGACAGCAAACATAAATGTAGTAATTTTTGAGGAAAGGCAGGGTGTTGGTGTCATTTGTGAAGGTGTGTGTGTGTTTTGTGGGTTGATGGCTCCATCAGCCACAAGCCACTGCCTGGTGTCAACAAGCAGTGGAAACCAAACTTGCCAGTGATCCACAAAGGGGCAGCGTTCTTGCAAGGTTTGCAAGAGGTCAACCTGCTGGATGTGCAAACTTTGTAAAATTGGCCTCTGTCTTCAGCCAGACAGAAACTGTTACAAACAGTACCACACTGACAGTGGACTGATGTAGTTTAGATCTAATTTCGATTCTTGGTTATATATTTGTATATAGTTTGACTATTGTTTTAGTCATATTGTATAATTTTGCACAAAATGAGTGATCAAATGAGTGATTTATTGCATATTTTAATAATACAGATAATAATTGATATATTTATATATAGTTTTGCACTTTGTTTGTTGTTATTCATATTGTTTGGTTCTGCACTTTAAAATTGGTTACTTTTTGAATAATTTCGCCTTGTAAAATGTTTACTTTTGCACTGTTTCTGAGTTCTAGACACACAAATTAATTATTTTGATTGTAAACACGTACAGCTTCCTGTTAAAAATGTTAAATCCAAACTTCCTTTACATAATCATTTTTCACTAAAAAAACTGAAAAAAAAAATTAAGTTCGTTTTTGTGTTTTTTCTCATTTTAAATGCTAAAACATACAAGTAATGTGTATAAATAGTTAATCAGGTGTAATATAATTGAAATTCAGGTCCTCTTGGAAAGGGTACCAAGCACACAAACATAGAACAATTATTTCTTAATTTTATTGCTATAATAAAAAATTATAACCAATCTTACATTATAGCCTCAGTAGGTAAAGGGTTAAGAAACACTATAAGAAAAAATTGTGGGCGGTCAGTAACGGTTAAATTTTTTAGACCAAGCAGAGGGAAAAAATATGGAATCACTCAATTCTGAGGAATAATTATGGAATCACCCTGTAAATTTTCATCCCCAAAACTAATCACACCTTGGAGAGCTGTTGCACCAAGTGGACTGACATGAATCATGGCTCCAACATGAGATGTCAATTGAAAACAAAGGAGAGGATTATCAAACTCTTAAAAGAGGGTAAATCATCACGCAGTGTTGCAAAAGATGTTGGTTGTTCACAGTCAGCTGTGTCTAAACTCTGGACCAAATACAAACAACATGGGAAGGTTGTTAAAGGCAAACATACTGGTAGACCAAGGAAGACAAAGCGTCAAGACAGAAAACTTAAAGCAATATGTCTCAAAAATCGAAAATGCACAACAAAACAAATGAGGAACAAATGGGAGGAAACTGGAGTCAATGTCCTGTGACCGAACTGTAAGAAACCGCCTAAAGGAAATGGGATTTACATACAGAAAAGCTAAACGAAAGCCATCATTAACACCTAAACAGAAAAAAACAAGGTTACAGTGGCTAAGGAAAAGCATCATGGACTGTGGATGACTGGATGAAAGTCATATTCAGTGATGAATCTCGAATCTGCATTGGGCAAGGTGATGATGCTGCAACTTTTGTTTGGTGCCGTTCCAGTGAGATTTATAAAGATGACTGCCTGAAGAGAACATGTAAATTTCCACAGTCATTGATGATATGGGGCTGCATGTCGGTAAAGGCACTGGGGAGATGGCTGTCATTACATCATCAATAAATGCACAAGTTTACGTTGATATTTTGGACACTTTTCTTATCCCATCAATTGAAAGGATGTTTGGGGATGATATCATTTGAAAACATTTCTTGCAAAAAGACACATAGGGTCAATGTCATGGCCTGCAAATAGTCCGGATCTTAATCCAATTGAAAATCTTTGGAAGTCGAAGAAAATGGCCCATGACAAGGCTCCTCAGAGACTGCAAGCTGTTATAAAAGCCAGAGGTGGTGCAACAAAATACTAGTGATGTTTTGGAGCGTTCTTTTGTTTTTCATGATTCCATAATTTTTTCCGCAGAATTGAGTGATTCCATATTTTTTTCCCTCTGCTTGGTCTAAAAAAGTAACCGTTACTGACTGCCACAATTTTTTTTTTTCTGATTTCTTATAGTGTTTCTTAAAGACAGAAAGTTGCCATTTCAAATGACTTTAGTTTTGTGTCATGTCTGTGATCTGCTTTTTTTTCTACAAAATTAAACAACTGAATGAACATCCTCCGAGGCCGGTGATTCCATAATTTTTGCCAGGGGTTGTATTTCAGCAAGACAATGCCAAGCCACATTCTGCCTGTGTTACAACAGCGTGGCTTCGTAGTAAAAGAGTGTGGGTACTAGACTGGTCTGCCTGCAGTCCAGATCTGTCGCCCATTGAAAATGTGTGGCGCATTATGAAGCGCTAAATATGACAACAGCAACCCCGGACTGTTGAACAACTGAAGTCGTACATCAAGCAAGAATGGGAAAGAATTCCACCTACACAGCTTCAACAATTAGTGTCCTCAGTTCCCAAATGCTTATTGAGTGTTGTTAGAAGGAATGGTGATGTAACAGTGGTAAAAATACCACTGTCCCAGCTTTTTTGAAATATGTTTGCAGGCATCCATTTCAAAATGAGCAAATATTTGCACAAAAACAAGTTTATCAGTCTGAATATTAAATAGCTTGTCTTTGTGGTGTATTCAACTGAATATAGGTTGAAAAGGATTTACAAATCGTATTCTGTTTTCTATTACATTTTACACAACATCCCAACTTCATTGGAATTGGAGTTGTATAAAAATGAATGAATGACTTAATGAAAACATGCGGAAAGAGTCAGTGGCCAAAAAGCTTTCATCTTGGATGTAAAATCCTTTTGAAAGGAGTTAAAATAATGAATCGAAGCCACACGCTCCTGCCGACCACCGCTGACGCAGTGTCAGGTGGTGTTGCCGTAAACTGCAATCTGGAAGAGCCACTTTGACGACCTTACAAGTGCCATAATAAATCCATGATAACTACAACGACAAAGTAAATAGCAGATATGAAGAGATTTTTGTGTCTCGGGAGGAGATCAGGACGGCCATCAAGAACCTGGAAAAGAACTAATCTTGTGGACTTGATAGTATCTACACCGAGCACCTTAAATATGCATCCACTCGTCTGTTAGACCTCCTTAGGTTGTCATTTTTCTAGTCTCTTAGTACATGGTGTGATCTCAGTGGTATCAGTACCTGTCATGAAGGACAAAGCAGGTAATATCATGTCCAAGGACAACTATCGGCCCAGAGCATTAGAATTATTAGCAAAGTTTTAGAATCATATTATTAAATTGCATGTCTGACTACATGGTACCCAACCCCGATCAGTTTGGCTTCAAAAGGAAGCGGGGTGCCTCTGAGTTCTCTGGCGTATCTAATGGTGTCAGACAGGGCGGTATTTTGTCCCCTCATATTATTTAATATCTACATGATGACTGAGCCACAGGCTAGATATTTGTCATGTTGGCTGCTATGATACTGGTATACTAATTAGGGAATAACCCTGTTGTGTCTGATTTGCGGACGTTCATTTCGTCATGTGGTCGCAAATTGAGCTTCCGGCGATGCCTAAGCAGAGAGCCGGTAATAAAAAGGGGTTTTATGGCGCAAATCATCAGACTCACGGGGGTTATTCCAATTCTATTTCACTTCCATCAGTTGCATGGTTTTTCAGTAGGTAATGCGGTTGGCGAGGCGTACTGTCGAGCCAAGGCAGTGTTGCTCCAACAACAGTCAGGGTGCGGAGGTAATCGTGAAAACGTGAAAATCATCAATAGTGAACGGTAATCTGTATCAGAATCCACACCAATACTTTCTAGTGGTATGTTAAATCACCCATTTTGGCAGCCGGTGTCGGTACGCGATTTCTCATGCTTTCAGCTAATGGCGCTAACAGCTAGCAGTGTGCCCAGCCGGTGTTTCTGTCGATTGTGCGTCTCGTCGCATAAATCGACAGTTCTGCGTCCCGGCAATATTGCACACGTGTGCGCATGCGCAGTTGCGCATAGCACGGGAAATGAAATTCGACAGGAATGACCATCTTGTTAGAACACCGATCAGGGAGCGGAGTAATACATCCAAATGTGAAACGGTCAGATATTTTGCCACTGTTACCCCGATATTATATGGTCTGAAATCTCACATGCTTAACCAATCAGATTCACGGAATAAATGTAATTGGATTAGAATTAACTAATCTCCAAAAAGACATGGACGAATTAAAGGAGTCCATGAACTTGTTGTCTGCGGAAATGGCTTCGTTTTAAAGCAGAACCATATCATTACAGAATTGCTGGGAGAAATCAAGCAGTTGAAGCAACAAAATACTGAATATGAACAGAAAATTCATATCTGGAAAATCTGGGGTCCAATTTGGAACAGTATTCTAGAATGAACTATGTCATCATTACTGGATTAAAATCAAACCTAGGTCCTTCTCACAAGCAGTACCAGGAGTTACTACTGAGGGCAGCGGTCATGAAGATACTACTGAGGAACAGGTGACTACATTCCTTCGTAGTAAACATATTGTCATCAACAACGATAACATCGAAGCTTGTCACACACCTTGCCATCCCGGGACAAGACATCTGTTCCAGTGATTATCGCCCGTTTCGCAAATAGAAGGCATAAAGCTGAATTTCTCAACGAGAAGAAGCTGAAAGGCACTAATGTTTACATCACAAACATCTTACTAACAAACAGACATCGCCAGGAAAGCAAGGCTGCTTAAAAACGGTAAAATAAATTCAGTCTGGTCACAATTGTAAGGTTTTTATCAAACTGAGGATGCTCCCGAAAATGCTAGAGGTCTGTGTATTAGGAACATGAGCCAGTTTAGATCGCTTGATTAAGAATGTTTCACTATTTGTTAAGGCCTAATTCTGAGAGATTCAACAATCATGTCTTGGTTTGGCATTGGGACGTTCGTTTTGCTACATTACTTTTTTCAGTTTCAGGATTATGTTTCGATTATTATGACAAATGATTCATCACAACTTACTCCTGCACAGGAGTAAAGCTAAATATTTGAAGACATCGAATATAGATTTCATAACATTGAAATAACATTGATCTGGATTGTTTTTTTTTTTTCTGGGAATATTACACATCACTGTAAATACTTTAATGAAGTGTAACTGAACGATTATCTTTGACAAATGGGATTTTCTCCATAATGCACTTTAATAGTAGAAGTCTTCTACGAACTTTTCAAAAATTCAGGATTTTTTTTTTTTTTTTTTTTTTTTTTTTTTGCCACAAATGGGATGAAGATATGGGGCGGTGGGTGGTACTTTATGTATGTTCAATTATCAAAGTCAAATATACATAACAGTCTTTTTCTTTGGAAAATATTATGGAATGCATTACAGTAGAAATCATATGTGAAAAATAAAAAAAAACATAATTGGTGGAGTTATTTTTATAGAGCTTCGGGATCAAATATAAATATCTTTGTGGATAAACTAACTGAAATGTACAACTCAGTTTAATCTTTTATTTGTTTGTGGAGATTTGAATATCGATTTACTTAATCCTCATGGTCAGGCACATATAACAGAATTTATAACTCTGTGCTTTGCGTGGGCTTGTTTTGAGTAATCACACTTCCAACTAGGACAACTACAAATTCATCAACGCTTATCGATAACATATTAACTAATGCTACTGTTGGTAACTTAACAGGTAGGTTGCTCATAAGTGACGTCAGTGATCATTTACCAGTTTTCATAGCTTTCAATTCATTTACTGATATAAGGAAGAAACAGAAACAGTAAATTTCAAAAGGAAAACACGAATAAATCCTGAGTTACAAAGGTACTCCAGAATGCATGTAAAAAATTTTATTTTTGTACAAACAGTTTTATAAAATTTAGAACAAAGAAGCTGAAAGTAAATATAAGACATAAAAACTAACGAGCATTATGCAATCGTGTAAGAAGCAATTTTATTGCAATTTATTGGAAAAAATAAAAAATAAAACCAACACTAAAGGCACCTGGAAGTTTTAAATGAAATTATTAAAAAGAAAAAGTTGTTAACGATTATCCATCTTACTTTCATACTGATTCTGACAAAACTGTAAAAGAAAATAAACTATTGCTGATCATTTCCGTGATTATTTTTTCAATGTGGGAAAACTTATCAACTTATCAAATTCAATTGTATCCTCAAAAACGTGCTCTTTGGACAACGGCAAAACAATTAATACAACTCTGGATTCAGTGTGTATTAATGAAATGGATGAAATTGAAATTGACATAGTTTGCAAGTTAAAAGGGAAAAAAATCAATTGACAGTGACAACCTTGATATGTTCTTGATTTAAAAAAATTGATTGTATTATTAAACCCTTGACTTACATTTGTAATTTGTCAATGATGACCGGGAAATTTCCTTCTAAATGAAAATAGCTAAGGTGATACCATTGTTCAAATCTGGTGATAAGCATGTTTTTTTTCAAACTACAGGCCAATCTCCTTGTTCACAGTTTTCAAAAATTCTGGAAAAGATATTTGTAAAGAGGTTGAACGATTTCTTAACTAAACAACGCATTCTCAGTGAACATCAGTATGGTTTTTTTTATTGAACAGGTAACAAATGCAACAGAAGAAGAAATACACTGTAGGAGTTTTTTTGATTTGCAGAAAGCATTTGATACCATAGATCACACCTTACTATTGAATAAATTACAGAAGTATGGTATTAGAGGACTGTCCCTTGATTGGTTAACTAGTTGTTTACAAGACAGGTACCAGTGTGTTCATTTTGGGGGGATAAACTCTGAATTTTTGAGGATTTCATGTGGGGTGCCCCACGGTTCAGTCCTTGGGCCATTACTGTTTTTATTGTATATTAATGATATTGGTTTGGTTTCTAAGTTTGTGAGATGTATTTTGTTTGCTGTGTTTGTTTGAAGTGGGGAGCATTTGGGACAGCTCCTGGACATGATGGAGATGGAACTACAAAATGTAAACATTGGTTTGATTTAATAAGTTATCGCTTGTTTTGGGTAAAACTAATGGGCCTTTCACACTGAAAGCATCAGGCCGATGCGTCAAAGCTTTCCAGCGCATCGTAAGGCCAGGGCGATGCATTTCCAACGCGTCGTGACGTCAGTCGCTTCGCTTTGGAAGCATCAAGGGGGGCGGAAATTGGTACGTCACACTCTGGCTGTTTCCACAACCTGAAAAAAGTTGAGCGATTGCCATCTTGAATTTCGCCTGAACCACAAAAAAGCTTTCAAAAAACAGCAGTAGAATGATTTTCCCATCACCCTGCTGGGAGAAGCTTTTTTTTTTTTTTTTTTTTTTTTCTCAGCTGTTTTTCGGAGTGACGTCGACCGAGGGAGGACTGACGACTTGGTGGGATATCGATCGAACCGCGACAGCGGGCCGACCTGCAAGGAGAAGCTGGGATTTGGGGCATCATCCCTGGGCAGAGCGAAGCAGGGGGCCGGGGTGATGGAGCAGACCCACTTTTTGGATATAGGGAAAAAAAATAAGTATTTGACCCCCTACCAACCAGCAAGAATTCTGGCTCTCACAGACCTGTTAATTTTTCTTTAAGAAGCCCTCTTATTCTGCACTCTTTACATGTATTAATTGCACCTGTTTGAACTTGTTACCTGTATAAAAAACACCTGTTCAGACACTCAGTCAATCACACTCCAACCTGTCCACCATAGCTAAGACCAAAGAGCTGTCTAAGGACACCAGGGACAAAACTGTAGACCTGCACAATGGACTGGGATGGACTACAGAACAACAGGCAAGCAGCTTGGTAGAAGACAACAACTGTTATGATTACTTATTAGAAAGTGGAAGAAACACAAGATGACTGTCAAATTCCCTCAGTCTGGGATTCCATGCAAGATCTCACTTTGTGTGGTAAGGATGATTATGAGAAAGCTCAGAACTACACAGGAGGACCAGGTCAATGACCTGAAGAGAGCTGGGACCACAGTCACAAAGATTACGTTAGTAACACATGATGCTGTCATGGTTTAAAATCCTGCAGGGCAGCAAGGTCCCCCTGCTCAAGCCAGCACATGTCCAGGTCCATTTGAAGTTCACCAGTGACCATCTGGATGATCCAGAGGAGGCATGGGAGAAGGTCATGTGGTCAGATGAGACCAAAATGGAGCTTTTTGGAATCAACTCCACTTACCATGTTTAGAGGATGAGAACAACCCCAAGAAAACCATCCCAAAACAAACTGGGAGCAGCCAAATGGACAACAACAATGATGGAAGTTAATTCCTCAGATAAATTTTATTGCATT